>NC_057809.1:436255131-436424022 GCF_018294505.1 Triticum aestivum
CCTCCACGGGCTCCTGCTCATCCAGCCTCCACCGCGCACTACACCGGCTACTGTTCAACCACCCCTCCACGGGGACCCCTCCACCATCTACTGTTCATCCAGCCCTCCACACCATGGGGTCCTGTTCAACCACCCCTCCACGGGCACCCCTCCACCGTCTACTGTTCATCCAGCCCTCCACACCATGGGGTCCTGTTCAACCACCCCTCCACGGGCACCCCTCCACCGTCTACTATTCATCCAGCCCTCCACACCACGGGGTCCTGTTCATCGAGAGGCAACGCCACCACTCACTGTTCATCCAACCCCCCTGCAACGCTCACTGTTCATCCAATCGATCGGCTTCTGTTAGCAGCAGTAGCGAAGGAATCGCTCGATCGGGTTCAGTTAACAGCCATCGATCGCTCGGGTTCAGTAATGCGTAGCCTGCAGTGCAATCACTCGGGTTCAGTAAGAGCTCAACGCCTCGCTCGGGTTCAGTAAGAGCCAGCGCCTCGCACAAACGCGCGTACGTGTACGAGAGAAACACGCATCGCTCGGCCCCCAACCTCCCACCGTAACTGGTAACTCCCCGAAATTTTCCTCGCCCTCGCTTCTACCATGGTTTTGTCCGTCATGGATGGCCCAAAGAATGTCATGCAGCTGCGTCTCCAGCCCGCCCAGGACGAAAAGCCCATATTATGTCATGATTTTTTGTCGTAGAAGTAGGATCCCACCACATCTATGATGATACCGAGTTTTGTCACAATTATCGTCATAGAAGTGTCATATGTATGACAGAAAAAAATTTCGTTCGGCCCAAAATGTCACGGATGTGTCTTTTTTGTAGTGGTTTGCGATTATTACATCACACACAATTTCGTCGAAGGGTCTCTGATCGTAGTGTCGCGTTAGCAGCATCCTACAGTAGTGAGTGTTAGCAATCATAGAAGACCATATGACGGTTGAGTATGTGGACTTGCCTAAAGGCTCTGATATGTGACCCTTCCTGAAAAGATGATGAATTGTAGTTGCAAAGTTGACTGAGAACATAGTTTGTTGGTTTTTAATAGAGTTTTTGCTTTATACTTCAATTGTGTGATGAATTGTTAATTATTCATGAGAAGAATATGATAAAAATTCTATATAATAGTCTTATGTTTAAATTTGTTGCTGTTATAATAATCAACATGATGCTTCTATGTCTGTATTTTGTTTTTATCGACACCTCTCTCTCTCTCTAAGCATGTGAACATGTTTTCGATTTCAGTTTTCGCTTGAGGAAAAGTGAGGTCTAGGCTTGGGGGAGTTGAGACGTCCATTTTGCATCATGTTTTCTTACTATTATTTAAGATGTTTTTATCCATAATAATGCTTTTTGGAGTAATTCTAATGCCTTTTCTCTCATAATATGCAAGGTATACACAAAGATGGAGAATTACAACAGCTGGAAATCTGGACCTGGAAAAGTTACGTCAGGCTACCTATTATGCAAAACTCCAAATAAGCTGAAACTTCACAGGGAATTTTTATGGAATATTTGAGGAATATTGGAGTAAATAACTACCAGAGGGGGCCCACCAGGTGGGCACAACCCACTTGGGCATGCTAGGGAGCCCAGACGCGCCCTAGTGGGTTGTGCTCAGCCAGGCCGACCTCCGGTGCCTATCTTCTGGTATATAGGTCATTTTGACCTAGAAAAAAATAAGGAGAGGACTTTCGTAAAGGAGCGCCACCGTCTCGAGGTGGAACTTGGGCAGGAGCACTTTTGCCCTCCGGCGGAGTGATTCCTCCGGGGGGAACTTCCCTCTTGGAGGGGGAAATCATCGTCATCATCATCACCAACAACTCTCCCATCTGGGGGAGGGCAATCTCGATCAACATCTTCAACAGCACCATCTCATCTCAAACCCTAGTTCATCTCTTGTGTTCAATCTTGTTACCGGAACTATAGATTGGTGCTTGTAGGTGACTAGTAGTGTTGATTACATCTTGTAGTTGATTACTATATGGTTTATTTGGTGGAAGATTATATGTTAAGATCCATATTCTATTTAATACCCCTCTAATCTTGAGCATGATTATCATTTGTGAGTAGTTACTTTTGTTCTTGAGGTCATGGGAGAAATCATGTTGCAAGTAATCATGTGAACTTGATATGTGTTCGATATTTTGATAGTATGTATGTTGTGATTCCCTTAGTGTTGTCATGTGAACGTCGACTACATGACAATTCACCATATTTGGGCATAAGGGAATGCATTGTGGAGTAGCAATTAGATGATGGGTTGCAAGAGTGGCAGAAGTTTAAACCCTAGTTTATGCGCTATTCAGTAAGGGACCGATTGGATCCAAAAGTTTAATGCTATGGTTAGAATTTATTCTTAATACTTTTCACATAGTTGCGGATGCTTGCGGGAGTGTTAATCATAAGTAGGAGGTTTGTTCAAGTAAGAACATCACCTAAACACCGGTCCACCCACATATCAAATTATCAAAGTAGCGAACACAAATTGAATCAACATGATGAAAGTGACTAGATGAAAATCCTGTGTACCCTCAACAACGCTTTTCTTATCATAAGAGACCATTTTGGCATGTCCTTTGCCTCGAAAGGATTGGGCTACCTTGCTAAACTTTTGCTACTATTATCGTTACTTGCTCGTTGCAAATTACCTTGCTATCAAACTACACTGCTACTTACAATTTCAGCAATTGCAGACATTACCTTGCTGAAAACCACTTGTCATTTCCTTCTGCTCCTCGTTGCGTTCGACACTCTTACTTATTGAAAAGAGCTACAATTGATCCCCTATACTTGTGGTTCATCGGAGATTCTCAATATTCCATGAGTTTTGCCACTGAGTGCCATCTCCGGTCTCTAGACGGACTGCGCCAGGTCTGGTGACCCGTACTTCCCGGTAAGGGCCTTCCCACTTCCATGACAACTTGTTTGTACCCTTGGCAGACTGAACGCACCTAAGGACAAGGTCACCTTACTCAAAACACCGGGCGTGAACCCTACGGCTATGATAGCGCCGCAGGGCTTCCTGGTAGCGTGCAGCACGCGTAGCAGCCCGGAGACAGTTCTCCTCGAGTAGCACATCATTGTCATGCCAGTGCTGATCTTGCGCTAGTTCATCATAGGCAAGCTCTCGAGGCAACCCGTAAATGAGTTCCGTGGGGATAACTGCTTCTGCCCTGTAGACCAGGGAGAAGGGAGTCTACCCGATAGCTCGGTTTGGTGTCGTTCTGATGGACCAGAGAACTACCGGCAGCTCCTCTATCCACCGCCTATTGTGCTTATGCAGCGTATCGAAGGTTCTTGTCTTGAGTCCGTGCAGCACTTCAGTGTTCGCCCTCTCAGCTTGTCCATTCCTCTAGGGGTGTGCCACAGAGGCGAATGAGATGTTGTATCCAAGGGCATGAACATATTGCATGAAGCCGCAACTCGTGAACGGGGTGCTGTTGTCGCTATTGATCCTTGCCGGAACTCCAAAACGACACACCAAATCTTTCAAGAACTTGATAGCTGACTGAGCAGTCACCTTTCTCATGGCAGTCACTTCTGGCCACTTTGTAAACTTGTCGATGGCTACGAACAAGAATTCAAAGCCCCCGATTGCTCGGGGGAGCTGAGGATATCGAGCCCCCAGACCAAAAATGAACATGATAGAGGGATTGTTTGAAGAGCTTGGGAAGGCGGGTGGGTTTTCTTGGAATGTAACTAGCAGGCTTCACATTTTGTGACTAGCTCGACCACATCTTAGAGGGATGCGGAACAATAAAATCCTTGCGGGAATGCTTTCCCAACCAATGCCCTTGATACAATGTGGGAGCCGCACATTACTTTGTGAATCTCAGCCAGCACCTCCTTTCCTTCTTCCCAGCGGACGCACTTCAATTTCACACCGTTGGGCCTCCTTCTGTACAGAGTGTCATCGACAAACTGATACATACTGGCCCTCCGGGTTACTTTTTCAGCTTCATCTTGGTCACCGGGAAGCTCTCCGATTTGGAGGAAGCGGACAATGTGCCTAGCCCAAGTTGGAGCCTGGGGCTCAGCAATGAGGACTAGTGGCACCTCCTCTGCCGCGGGAGCACAGGCCTCATTCGTAGAGTTTGTGGACCCGGCTGGAGTGGGCGGTCCAGCAGGCTATAAGGAGTTGTTTTTGGCAGGGTCTCTGCCAAAAGCGGACGGCTCTACCAGGAGAGGCTTGCCGGTGTCCAACTTAATCCTTTTTCGGGCCATTATTGCTGGGGATACGGAGGGCTGAGTGAGATGGAGAACAAAAGTCCCTGGTTCCACAGAAAGCTTCTACGCAGCACACTTTGACAGATGATCAGCTATGATGTTTTCTGCACGGGGTACGTGCTCTGTTTGCAATCCGTCAAAGTGCTCCTCCAATATCCTCACTTCCTCGATGTAACCCTCCATCAATGGACTTTGATAATCCTTGTTGACTTGTCTCACCACAACTTGTGAATCTCCTCGAATGATCAGCTTCTTAATTCCCAATTCAGCTGCAATCCTGAGCCCGGCGCGGAGCCCTTCATACTCAACTGTATTGTTGGTTGTTTCTTCCCAGAAAAATGAATTTGGACAACGTACTTCAAGTGCTCCTCGGAGGGGGCAACAAGAAGCACGCCAGCTCCTGCGCCTTGTAGGGAAAAATCACCATCAAAATACATAATCCATTCTTGGGGCGATTCCTTGCTGGGGATAACTGTCTCTGTCACATCCTCATCAGGGGTTGGCCTCCATTCTGCAATAAACTCTGTCAATGCCCTACTCTGAATAGTTGATGTGCTCTCAAACTTCAAACCAAAGTTGGATAACTCCAAAGGGCACACTACTATTCTGCTGGTAGCCTCAGGGTTTCGAAGAAATCCTTTGCAACGAGAAATGAGTGAAAACAGTGATCTCATGGGCTTGGAAGTAGTGGCATTTCCTTGAGGCCATGGTGAGACCAAAGATCAACTTCTGCACGCTAGGGTACCTCGATCTAGACCCCTAAAATAGGGAGCTAACAAAGTACACCGGGCACTGCACCACTTTCTTTCTTGCCACATCCTTGGGGTTGCTCCCGTTGCCATGCTCATTTTTGTCCTGACCCTTCTCTGATTCTGCTGGTTTCTACTCACTTTGTGCCTCATCCACTTCTCGCTGTGCTACTAAGGCCGCACTGGCCACTTGGTTGGTTGCCGCTAAGTACAGCAGCAATGGCTCCTGAGGTTTTGGGACAACCATGGTAGGAACAGAGGACAAGTAAGCCTTCAACTCTTGCAAATCTGCATCTGGTTCTAGGGTCCACTTCATAGACCCAACCTTCTTCAAAATTTTGAAGAACGGCAGGGCGCGCTCGGCAGACTTGGAGATGAATCTGCTTAGCGCGGTAACGTATCCTGTCAAATGCCTCACATCCTTAACTGTCCTTGGCACTTGGATCTGCTCGGTAGCTTTGATCTTGTCGGGGTTGGCTTCCATCTCGTGATGGGATACGAAGAACCCAAGCAGCTTGCCAGAGGGAACACCAAATACACACTTCTCCGAGATGAGCTTCAAATTGATCTTGCGCAGATTAGCAAATGTCTCCTCCAAATCCTGAATAATGGTGGCCCTATCCTTGGTCTTGACCATAGTGTCATCCATATAAGCTTCTATGTTTCTGTGCAGCTATGGCTCAAAACCAATCTGGACTGCCCTTGCAAAAGTTGACCCAGCACTCTTCAATCCAAATGGCATGTGGACAAAATAGTATGTACCACATGGAGTAATGAACGACGTCTTCTCTTCATCCTCCTTGGACATGAAGATTTGGTGATACCCAGAGTATGCATCCAGAAAGTAGAGAAAATCACAACCAGAAGTGGAATCCACAATCAGGTCGATACGCGGCAAGGGAAATGGGTCTTTCGGGCAAGCCTTGTTGAGATCTGCAAAATCTATGCAAAGCCTCCACTTCCCGTTAGCCTTCCGGACTACCAATAGATTTGCCAACCATGTGGCATGCAACACTCCTCTAACCAAACCAACTGCCTCAAGCTTCTTGATCTATTCTGCAATGAATTTTTGCCTCTCCAAGGCCTGCTTCCGAACTTTCTGCTTGACAAGTCGGGTATGTTGGCAGACAGCAAGGTGGTGCTCGATTACCTCCTTGGGAACACCGGGGATATCAGATGGTTTCCAAGCAAACACATCAACATTCGCCCGCAGGAAGCCAACAAGCACGCCTTCCTATTTGTCATCAAGGGTGGCACTGATAGTGAAAGTACCATCAACACTAGCCAGCCCTGCCCGAACCTTCTTTACTTGGGGTGCAGCGACCTTGGATCTCTCGCTATTGGAACACTCTGGCACGTCGTCAACAGGTGTCGTGCACTCGGTGGGGGAATGCTTCCCAGACTCTTTGCCGGAGCTCCTACAATCTCTCTTCTTTCCTATGCTTTCCTTGGCGGGAACTGCCTCTTCCGCGACCGCATCCCGGTACATCTTGTCCACGCAAATGATTGCATCCTTCTCATCTGATGGGACAGTGATGACTCCCAGCGGCCCAGGCATCTTCAGTGTGTTGTAAGCATAATGGGATGGGGACATGAACTTAGCCAGGGTTGGGCGTCAAAGAATCCCATTGTACGGTAGGGGAGATCGACCACATCAAACACAATCCTCTAAGTCCGGCAGTTCAGTTCTCCCCCAAACGTTGCCGGCAACGTGATCTTGCCCTTAGGATGGCTTCTGCCGGGATTAACTCCTTGAAACGTGCCGGTAACCTCTAGCTCTTCCTCTCCTATCTGAAGCTTGCTGATAACTGCTGGGGAAATTGGATTCAACCCGGCCCCGCCTTCCACCAACATCTTTGTGAACTTGAGGTTGTGAATTGTTGGGGAGACCAACAATGGCAAACACCCTACCGCAGTGGTATGACTAGGATGGTCCCCCTCGTCAAAGATGATGGGCGTACGGGGCCATTTGAGCAGCTTCTGGGCCTCTAGCACTGGTTCCAAGGCACTGACTTCTCGAGCCCACTGCTTGAGTTGGTGGTGAGAGGTGTGCAGAGATGCACCCCCGTCAACACACAGGGAATCAGTGGCCTTCTGAAACTCCTGCTCACTGATTTCTTCTTCATCCCCTCCATCACTCTCATCATCACAAACTTCTTTCTCTCTACCTTTGGTGGGCTTTCCTTGGTTCCAAAAGGGTTTGCTGGGGTGATTTACTTCACTGCCTCGACCCTTGCCGCCAGCAACATTCTGAACTTCTTCCTTGTCACGCTTCTCATACTCTGCTCTCTGTCTCTTGACAAGCTGCTCAACATGATAACACTCTTGAAGGTCGTGGCCCTTGGTTCGATGAATCTTGCAGTACGGCCCATCACCTTTCCCGACTTTCTCGGCAGCAGCGGCTTCCCGGTAGTCAGTGCACACAACAGCTTCCTTGCCGGGTCCTCAGCTTTGGCCTTCTTACCGGTACTAGGTGTACCCGATCCTTCAACAGTCATCACTGTGTTATCTCTCTGCTTCTTGCTCTTATTCTGATTGGTAGATTCCTCATCATCCTCTGAATCAACATTGGTGCAATCTTCCTCTTCGGGAAACTTCCTTCCCTCCTCCATTCGAGCACACTTACCCACCAACGTGTAAAGCTCCTTCGCAATTTTGGGCAACCGCACGTTCATCATGGAATTGATTCGGCGGTTGTGCACATTGGACTGGAAGACAGCTACCACAGCTGCTGGATGGATATTTGGGATGTTTCTATGAGGTCTTGGCTAATGCACCTACCGGAGAGCTCCATTTTTTCATGGGCTGAGCTGTGCCACGAGTTCATTGGCGCCTTCACTGGTGGTCATCAAGAACCCGGAAGGCCCAGTGATTGCAGCTTCTCCAGCAGAAGGAAGGAGAAACCCTCCGTAAGTATTTACAGAGATTCAACAAAGTTCACATTCGACTTGAGGGCCAAAGGGAAGTAGTTGGCGAACACCTTCTCATCTCTTCCCCCGGCAGCCTGAACAGCGATGGTAGATGCTCAGGAACTCTGCCGGGTTCAGCCTCCCATCGTATTTCTTAGGTATCTCTGGGTTGAACGCACGAACGGATGGCCAATGGGCTTACCGCAGCTCATGAGAAAAGGAAGGGCAGCCAACCTCGAAAGGTAGGCACCTGCCAATGCCGAGCACGGGCTCATCGACGTCGGGGCCGTCGCACCCGTCGGTCCGATGGAGGTCATCGCGGCGTTGTTCGACGACGACACATGTGTCTCCTCTCCGCCTATCCTGCAGGGATCGTCGTTGGCCTGGACGTGCTCGAGGGTCAGAGGAGGCCATCGAGATGACGTCGGGGTCCTCATTCTGTCGCGCTCGTGCTGGCTTCTATGGTGGGGACTGCACCGTGGGTATGCCCCTTCCGTACGGTCAGCAGCATGAGTCGTTCCTGTCGCTTGGGCAGGCCGCGGCAGGCCAGCTTGCCTCGAGCCCACAGCTTCAACGATATTGTTCAGACTTTGGATGGTGGCACACAATTCATCCACCTGCTTAGCTGCTGGGGGCAATCTCAGCAGCAGTTGAGCCCGCGCCATGACCTCTAAAGCAGTACTTAGCAAGGGTGATGATGAAGTCGATCGTACCGTCGCTCGGCTCATGATGGTGCCTACGGCGGCTGCACCGCGCCCCCGCTGGCTGCGGAGCGACCACCTGGATGTGGTGCGGCGATGGTGCTCGAGGGCCAGCGGCTCCGTCGGGTGCAGCAGCTTGGTCGACCCGTTCCGGGGAGGCACACGCGTTGCGTCCACACCCAAGGTGGGAGCGTCTAGAGGACGGCGATTTGCCTCGGTCCGAGCGCCATTGTTGCGGTTGTGCCCGTCGGCGGGGGAAAGGGGATAGACGGAGTAACCCCTTCGCCGTACCTTGGGGAGCATGGCTGTCGGGGTGTTGCTGATGCTGCTCTCTCCGGTGCCTCATGCTCCTATATTGGCCGCGAGGGAGGTGGTGACGGTGCTGCCTGCTCCTACCACATCCCCAGCGGCGTCCATGTCCTTGCATGTCTACTCACCGCCCGTAGCGTTGGAGGCCGCGGGCGGCGTAGCCTTTGAGGTAGATGGGTGAGCCAAAGGACCGGGCTTCTTCTTGGGCGCCATGGTCGATGGCGTCATCGAAGGTGAAGACGGTGACGAAGATGACGCGCTGCACACGCCTTCAGGTTCGCACAAGCGAGCCCCCTACCTGGCATGCCAAAGATGTCGCAGGAAACCGTGGCCAGCTATCGGACCAGGAGGTCCCTTGCTGGTTCGGTGGGGGGACGTCATGTTGCACAAAGAGCAGACGAGCGTGGGGTAGCATGGTAGAGATCACACAGGCAGTTCTACCCAGGTTCGGGCTGCCATGAGGCATAAAACCCTACTCCTGCTTTGGTGGATTGATGGTGGAAAGGTGGTGGTGGAGCGTAGTACACTTGCCCGGCAAGGGTTGCCTCAGGGCAGCAGCGACTACACGCGTATGGGGGCGTGAGTTATCCAACCTTCTAACCCTTTCTACGGTTGCCATGGGCCTCCTTTTATAGATCAAGGGTTTACCACAATGGCAAAGTAGTCATTATGCACTGGTAAGATAGCAAACAGTGCTATCATACCTAACTCTGCGGGCTGACATGGCACATTAAATGCAGCGCTCAACGTCACATCATTGGTTGCCCGGCAAGGCTTGTCGGGCTATCTTGCCAGCTTCACACTTGCTTGCTTGACACGTTGTAGGACGGGTGTCATTTGTGGGTTCCTCCTATAAAAAAATGGCTGCTGATAACCCACAAGTATAGTGGATCGCAACCGTTTTTGAGGGTAGAGTATTCAACCCAAATTTATAGATTCGACACAAGGGGAGCCAAAGAATATTTGAAGGTATTAGCAGCTGAGTTGTCAATTCAACCACACCTGGAGATTAATTATCTGCAGCAAAGTGATCAGTATAGCAAAGTAGTATGATAGTTTTGATAGTAGTTACAGTAGCAATGGTAACGGTAACAGTGATAGCAGTAATTTTGTAGCAAGTCTAACAGTGATGATAGGAGTAGTAACTTAGCAGAAACAATATAAGATAAACTCGTAGGCATTGGTCGGTGACTTGTTGGATGATATTCATCATGAGACAGTTATAACATAGGGCAATACGGCACTAGCTCCAGTTCGTGGATATAATGTAGGCATGTATTCCGTATATAGTCATACATGCTTATGGAAAGAACTTGCATGACATCTTTTGTCCTACCCTCCCGTGGCAGCGGGGTCCATATTGGAAACTAAGGGATATTAAGGCCTCCTTTTAATAGAGAACCAGAACAAAGCATTAACACATAGTGAATACATGAACTCCTCAAACTACGGTCATCACCGGGAGAAGTCCCTGTTATTATCACTCTGGGGTTGCCAGATCATAACATGTAGTAGGTGACTATAACTTGCAAGATCGGATCTAGAACATGGATATAATGGCGATAACATAAACGGTTCAGATCTGAAATCATGGCACCCCAGCCCAAAGTGACAAGCATTAAGCATGGCAAAGTCATAGCAACATCAATCTGAAAACGTAGTGGATACTAGGGATCAAGCCCTAACAAAACTAACTCGATTACATGATGAATCTCATCCAACTCCTCACCGACCAGCGAGCCTACGAAGGAATTACTCACTCCCGGTGGGGAGCATCATGGAATTGGCGATGGAGAAGGGTTGGTGATGACGAAGAACGAAGATCCCCCTCTTCAGAGCCCCAAACGAACTCCAGATCTGGCCTCCCGATGAAGAACAGGAGGTGACGGCGGCTCCATCTCATGGATCGTGATAATTCTTTCTCCCTGATTTTTTTCCTTCAAAAATAGGATTTTATAGCACCGGTTTCACGGTTTACGGGGCCACCAGGTGGGGACAACCCACCTAGGCGCGCTAGGAGAGGGGGGCGCCCTGGTGGGTTGTGCCCACCCAAGGGCCCCTCTCCTGTGGATCTTGGCTCCAGAAATTCTCTTTTATTATATAAAAAATCGTCGCAAAGTTTCGTTCCATTCCAAGAAATTTTATTTTTGAACAAAAACAACACCATTGTAGTTCTGCTGAAAACATCAGTCTGGGATTAGTTCCATTCAAATCAAGCAAATTAGAGTCTGAAACAAGAGGGAAAGCATTAGGAAAAGTAGATACATTGGAGACGTATCAACTCCCCAAGCTTAAACATTTGCTTGTCCTCAAGCAATTTAGTTGATAAACTTAAAGTGAAAAAGAAAAATCTTTTATGAACTCTTTTGGTCTTGTTTGCATAAATAAGCTTAAACAACACCCAGGTTTTCAACCACATTATAACTAACCATGCCGAGAATAACTCTTAAAGATTATAATGACTCATATCAATGACATAATAACTAGCGAGCAATAATAAGACATCTCAAACGGCAATATGTTGTCAGAACAACCATGATATAATATGACAATAGTGGTATCTCTCTAGCCCTTTCCGAGACTGCAAAATATAAATGCAAAGCACCTCCAAAGTCCAAGCAACGACTAAACATTGTAATACATGGTAGAAAAGACCCAGTCATGATGCACCCAACATTAGCTGCACACAATGCATAAGCCATGACAACTTTGCTCTCAGGTTCTAGCGCTTGTTTTAGAAGGTGATGACACAACATAAAAGTAAATATATAGTCCCTTCGCAGAGGGAAGCAGTGATTTGTAGAAGTTCCAGAGCTCAACTTTTTTAAATAGGGATAAATGATATTTTGAGACATGCACCCTTCTCATTTACTTCACGACCACCAGTTATCAATATATCCCATGCTAAACAAGCTAGTGGCGGTTCCCAAGCGATAAAAGTAAAGGTTTTGACTCCATTGGGAGTTTTTGTTTGATTATTTGAGAGATTAACTCTTTTTGTATTTTTAGTTTGGGACTGGGCATCCCTATTACCGCCCTTTTCTCATGCGATGGCGAGTGAATAAACACTCGACCTGAGAATAACCCGCTTAGCATGGAAGATAACGACCACCTACTATCATTCCATGAATGATCCAGGCACACAAAACGGATATATTTTTAGAAGTTTTTAGAGGTGGCACATGCAAATTTACTTAGGACGTAGAGTAATGTCACATATAGGTAGGTACGGTGGACTCATCTGGAATTACTTTTGGGTTCAAGGTTTTTGATGTACAAGTAGAATTCCCACTCAGTACAGGCGAAGGCTAGCAATTAGGTTGAGAAGCGGCCAGCTAGAGAGCAACAATGGTCATGAACATGCATTATGCATAAGTAACATTGGACACTAGCATGAGTAGGATATGAGCACCATGAACATAAATATCATAGAGGCTATGTTGGTTTTGATTCAACTACATGCATGAACATGTGCCAAGTCAAGCCACTCGAACATTCAGAGGAGGATACCATATCATCATACTACATCACAATCATTTTAACGCAATGTTGATATCCAAGATAAATCATTATCCACTCCCAGCTACATATGCATGGCATGAGAAACTATAATCTCTAATTGTCATTGCAAATATGTTTAATCATAATGGGCTGAATCATGGATACTAGGTTAAACATATTTACACAAATAGAACAAGTCGAGTTCATACTAGTTTCTCTCTACCACGGCCAGTTCATCCAATATCGTCATTATTGCCTTTCACTTGCATGACAGAACGATGTGAAAATGGTAATAGTGCAAGAGAGCCATGGGCTAAGCTGGAATCTGCAAACATTTTATTCAACAGGGGAAGACAAGGTAAAATGGGCTCTTTATTAGTTGAACAATTATTCAGATGAGAGCCACTCAACATTTTCATCGTGGTCTTCTCCTTGGTACAACTCGAATAAAAGGAAAAGAAATTCAGAGAAACACAATGAAATATTTTTGGAGTTTTTGGTTTTCTTGAACAAGCAAATAAAAGGGAAAAGCAAAAACGAGAAAATCTATTTACACGAGAAAACTCCCAACAAGAAAAAAGAAGAACAAGGAAATATTTTTGGGTTTTCTTTTTAATATTAATATTGCAACTAAGCATGCATACAAAGTAAACTAACCACAACTATTTTTTGGTTTTTCTAAAGTTTTTCAAACACACAAGAAGAAAGCAAGAAAATAAATCTAAGCATGGATGATACAATTAAAAAGTGTGAACACCGACAAGATGAATAAGTGGACATGAATGTAAAGTCGGTGAGAACACGTACTCCCCCAAGGTTAGGCTTTTGGCCTAGCTTGGTAGTCGAGCAGTAGCCTGGATGGTAGTAGGGGTGCTAGGGAGCGGGCATCCACTCATCCCACTGCTGAGGCTCCTCCGCTGCCTCCGCGGCAGCCTGAGCATTCTGGTAGGTGGTGATGTCCGCAGGCATAATCCTATATCCACCCCTAGCAACAGAATCAAACAAAGCAGGAGCAGGCAACGGAAGAATATCATGAGTTTCAACACTAAAAACCAGGTTATAAGGAATAGGAATGTTAGGATAGTATCGTGCAAGAAAATGATGGTGTTCCAAGGCTGTGCGGTCTAGGTAAACCTTGGTCAGAGGGTAGTCATGAGGGCGTATCCCAACATTAAAGTGTGGAGCCAAACGAGTAGCATAAATCCCACCATTGATTTTACCCTGGGATTTATTAAGATGGAGGCGACGAGCCACAATAGCTCCCAAGCTAAAAGTGTTGTCACCCTCTAATGCACGAGTAAAACAGCAAGGTCTGGTCAACTAAGTGCACCCATCTTCTCTCTAGCAAGCAAGCATTTTGTAATGAAAAGTGCAAAGTAATGAATAGCAGGAAAATGCAAGCCAGCGGTAGTGGTAGCTGACACCCCTCTCTCATCTCCCACTGTGAAAGTGCGATAAAAGGCATCAAACCCAGCCGGCCTAGGCTCGGCTAAGCTCCCATCAGAAGGGATCATGCATATGTCACAAAATTCAGTAAGTGAAATCTGATGGTTTTCAGCATATAAATCAAAGCTCACTTCAGCAGGATTATTCCTAGGCAAGAAAGTAAAACTTTAAACAAAGATGTTTGTGTGGATTTCGTGCTGTTCACCCTCATGTGCGATGAAGTCAGTGAGACCGGCATTAGCAGCATATTGTGTGAACTCCTGAAGGATTCCAGCCTTTTCCAGGAATGGGGTGTGCGGCCATTCACATGGCCGTACTTCCGCCAACCTCCGGGGATGGAGATCTCTATTAGATGACTCCTCAATAACACCCTTAGAGTTCTTCATGGAGCCAAAATTTCTAAAGATATTAATGGTTTTCCTATGAACAAAATTCTGAATTTTTTAGTCCCCAAATTTTTCTCAACAAAACTTCACAAAATTGATAGCAACTACTCATAGGGATGCATAGGACGCCATAGCATGCATTCAAACTACTTAGAAATCTAAGAATTGAACATGCAAGCTCATCTACAGCAGCACCCAGAGTAGCTAATTATTCAAAATATAAACCACTAAAACAAAAACTAATTGGACAAACTGTGGAGTCACATACCAAGCAACAATCCCACCAAAATAGTTTCAGAAACGGAGCTTCGAGCAAAGAGATTGAAATCCGCGAGCTTGAGAGCAAGAACACGGGAGAGAGAGCAATGTAGATTTTTTTCTGGAGGTAGGTGATGATGTGGTATAAAGAGATAAGTGAGGGAGCCCATGTGGGGACCACAACCCACCAGGGCGCGCCTGGGGTTCCTGGCGCACCTAGGTGGGTTGTGCCCACCTGGTGCACCTCCCTCTGATATTATTTGCACCACAAATTCAGAAATATTCGGAAAAAATCGTATTAAATTTTGAGAGCATTCTGAGATCTTCTATTTTTGGTCATTTTTTTATTGCACGGAAAATTCGGAAAACAGACAAAAAATGGCATTTTATTTTATTTAACTAATAAAAACAGAAAACAAAGAGTAAGGACAGAAGGTAGTGCTTACTAAATCCATCAACTTCATACCGCCCAAAAATGATCCATTAATAAGGTTGATCAAGTCTTATTAACAACCACTTTCGATTAGCATGAAACCGAAGAACTTTCATAAATCAGTAAGCTACCTCAATAGGGATATGAACGTCCCCAACAATAAGCATTTTATATTTATTTTTTACAGTAGGTAGAGGTATTTGCAAACTTCCAGTAGTGATTGTCGGTGATTTTCCAATAACATTAATACCATTCACTTGGAATTGTTTCTTCGGAAAATGCACCGTATGCTCATTACCATTGATATGAAAATTGACCTTGCTTTTATCGCAACCAATAACAGCCCCTGCAGTATTCAAGAAGGGTCTACCAAGGATAATCGACATGTTGTCGTCCTCGGGCATCTCAAGTATAACAAAGTCAGTCAAAATAGTAACATTAGCAACAACAACGGGTACATCCTCACAGGTACCGATAGGTATGGCCGTTGATTTATCAGCCATTTGCAAAGATATTTCAGTAGGTGTGAGTTTATTCAAATCAAGTCTTTTATATAAAGAGAAAGGCATAACACTAACACCAGCTCCTAAATCACACAAAAGCAGTTTTCACACAATTCTTTTTGATGGATCAAGGTATAGTTGGTATTCCCGGTTCTCCAAGTTTTTTAGGTACTCCATCTTTAAAAGTATAATTAGCAAGCATAGTGGAGATTTCAGCTTCCGGTATTTTTCTCTTATTTGCGATGATGTCTTTCATATACTTTGCATAAGAGGCATTTTCAAGATATCAGGCAAGCGAGTATGCCAAAAGACTAGCCTCGGCATTTCAGCAAAGCGGTCAAATTCTTATTCATCATTCTTTTTAGTTGACTTAGGTGGAAAAGGCATAGGTTGTTGAACCCACGGTTCTCTTTATTTACCGTGTTTTCTAGCCACAAAGTCTCTTTTATCATATCTTTTATTCTTAGGTTGTGGGTTATCAAGATCAACAGGTGGTTCTATCTCAACATCATTGTCTGGTTCTTTATTATTTGGTTGAGTATTTCCATGAACCCCATCATTATCTTTTTCATTATGACTAGGTGAATGTCCATTACCATACTGAGTTTCAGCATGAGAGATAGAAGTTTCATTATCCTTATCAGGAGGTTTTTCTATTTCAGGTTCACTAGAAGCATGCAAAGTCCTATCATTTTTCTTTTTCCTTTTCTTTCTAGAAGGACTAGGTGCACTAGTGTTAGCTCTTTGTGAATCCTGTTCAATTCTTTTTGGGTGTCCCTCGTGATAAAGTGGTTCCTGAGTCATTTTACCTCCTCTAGTTGCAACTCTAACAGCAAAGTCGTGCATATTATGATTCATTTCATCAAGCAATTCTCTTTGAATTTTAGCAACTTGTTCTAACTGAGTTTGAACCATAGAAGCATGTTTTCCAACACCTCTAACATCATTTGATATTCTAAATAACAAGTCACTCAAGCGAGCAATCATACTAGAATTGTATTTCAATTGTTTCATAACATTTGCATTGAAGTGATCTTGTTTTGTGATATAGTTTTCAAACTCATAAAGGCATTGGCTAGGATGCGTATTGTGAGGATTGTCATTATCATTGAATTTCATAAGAGAATGTACCTCTACCACCTTAGGCATTGGTTGGTAAATTTTTAACATCCTCAGCTTTAATACCTTTTTCCTTCATATATTTCTTTGCCTCTTGCATATCTTTAGGACTGAGATATAATATACCCCTCTTCTTCGGAGTGGGTTTAGGAAGTGGTTCAGGAATAGTCCAATCATCATAATTTTTCAATATGTTATTCAATTATTCTTCAACTTGTCCAACAGTTCATTCCCTGAAAACACAACCAACACAACTATCTAGGAAGTCCCTAGAAGCATCGGTTAGTCCATTATAGAAGATATCAAGTATTTCATTTTTCTTAAGAGGATGATCAGGCAAAGCATTAAGTAATTGGCAAAGCTCCCCCAAGCTTTTGGGAGACTCTCTTCTTGAGTTTGCACAAAGTTAAATATTTCCTGTAAGGCAGATTATTTCTTATGAGCAGGAAAATATTTCTCACAGAAGTAATAAATCATATCTTGGGAACTACGCACACAAACAGGAGCAAGATTATTGTACCAAGCTTTAGCATCACCCTTTAATGAGAACGGAAATAATTTGAGAATAAAGTAATAGCGAGTTTTCTCATCATCACTAAAAAGGGTGGCTATGTCATTCAACTTAGTAAGATGTGCCACAACAGTTGGAGTTTTATAACCATGGAAAGGATCAAATTCAACCAAAGTAATTAACTCTAGGTCGACAGAGAATTCATAATCCTTATCATCAATAAAGATAGGTGAAGTAGCAAACTTAGGATCACATTAAATTCTAGCATTCCGAGATTTTTCTTTATACTTGCATAATAATTTCTCTAAATCATCTCTATCTCTGCAAGCAAGAATATCTCTAGTTGTTTCTTCACTCATAACATAACCTTCCGGTACCTTAGGCAATTCATATCTAGGAAGGCTAGTTCTAGTAGGTGCTTCAGGAGATTCAGTTTCAAGCTCATCATAAGATTCAACAACATCATGTTGCATAACTCTAGCAATTTTTTTATCAAGAAAGTCACCAAGTGGCACATCATCATCAAGCAAGGTACTAGCATCATCATAATCATCATTCATAATAGAAGTAGCACAATTAATAACAGTAGTAACTTAGCAGAAACAATATAAGATAAATTTGTAGGCATTGGATTGGTGACTTGTTGGATGATATTCATCATGAGACAGTTATAACCTAGGGTGATACGGCACTATCTCCAGTTCATCGATATAATGTAGGCATGTATACTGTATATAGGCATACGTGCTTATGGAAAGAACTTGCATGACATCTTTTATCCTACCCTCCCGTGGCAGCGGGGTCCATATTGGAAACTAAGGGATATTAAGGCATCCTTTTATAGAGAACCGAAACAAAGCATTAACACATAGTGAATACATGAACTCCTCAAACTACGGTCATTACCGGGAGAAGTCCAATGTGAAATGAAATGCCTTGGTGATGTATTTGTTCGTGCCAAATGAAATGTCTTATGATCTTCACACTAGTTGTAGTCCGTAGATGGGCATTTTGGTGATGTAGTTGTTCATGCCGTCGTTGTCGTGGAAGACCAAAGATGAAATGCCTTGTCTATCCATCACAAGACTCGAGCAAAGGTGAGTAGGAAATGTGATAAACAATACCAAGCTACCTTTTCCCAGCATTGAGGATGTATCTCGTATCACTCAATGTGATATGAAAGAATAGTGGAATTGGTACCGGACATGTTCACCCACACCTACAAAGTAAAGCTTATCGAATGGCTTGGTTAGGACAAGTGGCACAAATTTCATGCAAATTGAAGTACAAGATATTGTAAATGTTGGGATAAATCCAAAGGACTCAAAATGCAAGGTAAGTGATCACAAATATAGATGAGGGCAATAACGAAACACACATGATGGGATAATGGGGCTTGTGCAACTATCGGGATGAGCAATGCAAAATTGCCTAACGAAGACTAAGCTCGTGTTGCACAAACACTAGGAGAGCACTACCTTAATTGCACACTTGGGCACGATTCACCACTTGGCACCAACCTATATGTATGCAAGCTAAATGTTCCCTATTCCATGTATCATCATGCACAAGTGTCTCTCTTCATGCTCAACTCTCTTTTGCTTATAAGCTTATGATAATTCTTTTCTTGCTTAAAGGCTTCTCTATTTTTTTTTTGCTCTTCTCTTCCTCCCAACTTTTCTTATTGAGCCTCAACCACACATATGAGATAAGTATCACAAGATATGCACGGGAGCAAGCAATTGCAAAATACAATATATCTAATGATGCAACAATATGATATCGTATCACTATGGTGCACAAGTTTTTGCGAAGCCCGGCAATACTCGGATAGCTAGTCTCAATAGGTATGAAGGTATTCGCAAAGATGGTGGGGCTATCAAGATGTAATGGCAAGGAAGGAAAAGTTTATGATGGAATGGATACCTTCATCACACTTAACCTTTCACGAAGTCAGAGGGTAACCGACCTTGCTTCCGATTGAAGATGTCTCAAAGGATGTGAGGGAGTCCTGGATTAGGGGGTGTTCGGTTAGCCGGACTATACCTTCAGCCGGACTCCAGGACTATGAAGATACAAGATTGAAGACTTCGTCCCGTGTCCGGATGGGACTTTCCTTGGCGTGGAAGGCAAGCTTGGCGATGCGGATATTCAAGGTCTCCTACCATTGTAACCGACTTTGTGTAACCCTAACCCTCTCCGGTGTCTATATAAACCAGAGGGTTTTAGTCCGTAGGACAACTTCATCATACAACAATCATACCATAGGCTAGCTTCTAGGGTTTAGCCTCCTTGATCTCGTGGTAGATCTAATCTTGTACTACCCATATCATCAATATTAATCAAGCAGGAAGTAGGGTTTTACCTCCATCAAGAGGGCCCAAACCTGGGTAAAACATTGTGTTCCTTGCCTCCTGTTACCATCCGGCCTAGACACATAGTTCGGGACCCCCTACCCGAGATCCGCCGGTTTTGACACCGACATTGGTGCTTTCATTGAGAGTTCCTCTGTGTCGTCGCCTTTAGGCCTGATGGCTCCTGCAATCATCAACAACGATGCAGTCCAGGGTGAGACTTTTCTCCCCGGACAGATCTTCGTCTTTGGCGGCTTCGCACTGTGGGCCAAGTCGCTTGGCCACCTTGAGCAGATCGAAAGTTACGCCCCTGGCCATCAGGTCAGGTTTGGAAGCCTAAACTACACAGCTGACATCCGCGGGGACTTGATGTTCGACGGATTCGAGCCACAGCGAAGCGCGCCGCATTGTCTCGATGGGCATGATATAGCTCTGCCACCAAACGGCGCCTTGGAGGCCGCACACACATCGGTTCCGACCATTGATTCGGAGCCTACTGCGCCGATCGAGGATCAGCGGTTGGATGCGGCCTCAGGGGCTGCGATCTCAGAGGCGATCGAGCCGAACTCCAGCCCCGCACTCCGCATGGCCCGTGACTCCGAGGAGCCGGATTCCTTTCTGAACTCCGAGCCCCCCGCGCCCCTGCCGATCGAATCCGATTGGGCACCAATAATGGAGTTCACCGCCACAGACATCTTTCAGCACTCGCCCTTCGGCTACATCCTGAATTCGCTAAAGTCTCTCTCTTTATCAGGAGAGCCCTGGCCGGACTATGGTCAGCAAGGATGGGATTCGGATGATGAAGAAATTCAAAACCCACCCACCACCCACTTCGTAGCCACTATCGACGACTTAACCGACATGCTCGACTTAGACTCCGAAGACATCGACGGTATGGACGGCGATGCAGGAGACAACCAAGAACCAACGCCTATAGGGCATTGGACAGCCACCTCATCTCACGATGTGTACATGGTGGCTACCCCTAAAGGAAGCAACAACGAGGAAAACGGGGATGGAAAGAGGGATTGATCTCTCGAAAAACAATCAAAGCGTCGGCGTAAACGCCGACCCAAGCCCATCCTCGATAAAGACCCAGCCATAGAGCAGGATGAGCCGGTAGACGACGAGCATGCCTTAGAGCAACCGTCCCAACAGGACAACCCGGATAGAGAAACCGAACATCCCTCCCCCGGCGAAAATGGCATTCCGGACGACCCTACGCCGGAGAAGCCCACGAAGCAGAAGAACCTCCACAAACGGCTCGTTGCAACCACACGCATCCTGAAAAAGCAGAAGCGGAAGCTACAAACTGCGGAAGATGCACTCAGGATCAGATGGAGTAAACTAATCAATACCGCAGACAAATACGGCGACAGTCGCCGCACTAAAAGCTATCCGAAGAGAAAGCTACTGCCTGAATTCGACGAGGAGGCCTTAGAGCCCTCGCATTCCAAAAGTGAGAAAGCCACACGGTCGGATAGATGACCCCATGGCCAGCATAAAGCGGCAAGCAGCGCTGCACTTAAGTTGGCATGCGACCCACTTAAGGATTCACATCATGGCCCAGCCAGGTCCATTTACGGGCCAAGAAAGCAAGCTCTTGTAAGCAATGCAATAAAGCCATTATCAGAATCTGGCACACCCAAATACAGGGGTGCCGCACACCCCCTATCTTTCACCGATGAGGTCCTGGATTATGAATTTCCAGCGGGATTCAAACCCGTAAACATAGAGGCATATGATGGAACAACAGACCCTGGAGTCTGGATCGAGGATTATATCCTCCACATACATATGGCTAGAGGAGATGACCTCCACGCCATAAAATACTTACCCCTCAAGCTTAAAGGGCCAGCCCGGCATTGGCTCAAAAGCCTTCCTGAAAACACAATCAGAAGTTGGGAAGAGCTCGAGGACGCTTTCCGAGCAAATTTTCAAGGGACCTATGTCCGCCCTCCGGATGCAGGCGATCTTAGTCACATAACTCAACAGCCCGGAGAGTCAGCTCGGCAATTCTGGAATAGATTTCTTACTAAAAAGAATCAGATAGTCGACTGTCCGGATGCTGAAGCCTTAGAGGATTTCAGGCATAACGTCCGAGACGAATGGCTCGCCAGACACCTCGGCCAAGAAAAGCCAAGAACAATGGCCGCACTAACAAGCCTCATGACCCACTTTTGCGCAGGAGAGGACAGCTGGTTGGCAAGATGCAGCACTAGTGACCCAAGTACATCCGAAACTAGGGATGGAAACGGAAAACCGCGACACAATAAGGACCGTCGCCGGACTAAGGAAAAAAGTCTGAAGAGCACGACAGTCAACGCCGGTTTCAAAAGCTCACGACAGAATCAGAAAAATCCGCCCCTCCAAGATAACAGGGACGAGCTATCCAACCTAAACAAAATCTTGGATAGGATATGTCAAATACACAGCACTCCCGGAAAGCCTGCTAACCATACCCACAGAGATTGTTGGATTTTCAAACAATCCGGCAGACTCAACGACGAACACAAGGGGCTCGACACACCAAGCGAAGACGAGGACGAACCCCAAAAGCAGAGTACCAGGAAACAAAAGAATTTCCCACAAGAAGTAAAAACAGTAAACTTACTCCACATAACAAAACGTGCGGCGCCCATAAAGGTATGCGCCCCACGGCCTATTCCAAAGGAATCCCGCCACTGGTTGTCAAAACCAATCATCTCCGATCATCTGGATTATTGTAGAAGTGTCAGGAACACAGGCTGGACTGCCCTGGTACTCGATCAATAATTGGTGGACTCCAGTTTTCAAATGTCCTTAAGGACGGTGGCAGCGGACTCAACCTGATATATCAGGACTCAATCTGCCACATGGGGATCGACCCAAAAAGAATTCGCCACAGCAAAACCTCCTTTCAAGGAGTAACGCCAGGTCCGGACACCCATTGCATGGGTTTTCTCCGGCTCGAGGTTATTTTCGGCTCTGCCGATAACTTCCGTCGCGAAAAGCTAACTTTCCACATCGTCCCATTCTCAAGTCGCTATCAAGCACTACTGGGACGCGAAGCTTTCGCCCGCTTTAACGCAATACCGCATTATGCATCTCTTACGCTTAAGATGCCCGGTCCACGCGGTATCATCTCCTTAAAAGGGAAGCAGTGAGAACACCTCCCCCAAGCGGAGGATTGTGCGGCCGCTTTAACAGCCCCACAATACAATGGCTTCACCAGCCAGAACATCGGAACAGGTCATTAAGACCACGGACACGGATAGACGAGTCCGGCACAAAAGTATCGTTGATAAAGGCTTAGTGGCCATATACCCCTGCACTAGGGGCTTCACACATATAAAATAAGAGACAATAAAGCTCAATTTTTCATATTTTACTTTACACTTTGTTTATTTCATATAACTGTTGTTCCGCACGCCCCTTTTTCAACTTAGTTGCTCTCTTTTTACACATGAATGTCGTGCTGCGCCCATCCAGGATACGGCACAACGGAGACACAGGCGCAGACGTGCAGTAGGGACCCGTTCCAAGGATTCTTTTCAGATTAAGACCCTGCGTAAACCTTTTTTACTGTCTCTTGTTGATACACATCCCCTGGTTCTATGACAAAGGAGGAGGCTGGCGTCTTGGCATGTGGCCACGTCAGAATTCTTGCGCGTACCTGCACACTAGGGGCTTAAACCTCAGAGCATTACCTCACCCGCTCTCATAAAGACCGAATACCTTAGGGAGTGTTCGGCGTCGCGAGTTTGGCCTTATATGCATCAGCTCCGAGTCATGATTTTGGTCAAATGTTGGGTTGCCCGGCTCCTGTGTTCGGTCGCCTTACGTTCCACTCTATCGGCTAAGGCGGCACCAGGAGAACTACTGCGATTGTGCCCTGGTTCGGCCAGGCAAGCACCTCAGTAGAGAAAGCCGAAAACCGACTGTCATGATATGGCGTGAGACTGGTCAACCACTCGATGACTCTCCGGAATCTGTAGGATTCCTCCGCATTAACGAAGGGCCGTTTCCCGGCCAGGCACATACGCGCCCCAAATTCGGGCGAGCGCAGTCGCCACCAGGGGCTACCTAAATAGTTCCATTGTCAAGCTCCTATGGCTAAGTGAAAGTGTTAAAGCATTATAGTCAGGTTGCCTAGCTCGCTGCGCTATCACCTCCTTTGTAGGACCAAGACATTGGATTAAGTGTGAAAATGCGCCTTCTGTGAGCACCACCGCACTATGTGTGTGGGGGCTGAAGCCAACGACTGCAATCTTTTAGATTTTGTATATATATCTTAAAATGGCCGCACAGGAGGTGTTCCAAATACTTGAAGGCACAGGTATAAAAGGCTACTACAATTCATCAAAATATTGCTTTATAATTACATATGCTATCAGAACATAGCATCCTTCGAGCACTGCGTCTCTATTACACGAGTGCCTTCAAGGACTTCCTGAAAATAGTGCTCAGAGGGTACTCGGCTTTTGTCTGAATCTCGGGATGCAACAACGGTGGTCTCCATCTCTGCCCAGTATGTCTGTACACGGGCAAGAGCCATCCGTGCGCCCTCTATGCATGCTGACCTCTTCATCGCATTGATACGTGGCACCGCGTCAAGGAATTGCTGCACCAAGCTGAAATAACTCTTCGGCTCCGATCTCCCCGGCCACAGATGACCCATGATGTACTTCATGGCGAGTCCGGACAATCTATTCAGTTCGGCCCATTGAGCCAGACGATCATCCACTGCTAGTGGACGCTCTGGATTCTGGAACTGCGACCAGAAAAGCCTTTCCACTTCGCGGTCTTCTTGATCTCGAAAGTATTCGGTCGCATCAGCAGCACTCGCTGCCAAATCCAGAGGGGCTTTCCAGCCGCAATCTGTCCGGCTTGACGCAGCTCCTCCTTCGCAGCTCTCATCGCAGAGTGAGCATCCTTGGCATCAGCAATGGACTTCTCTAAGTCCGTCTGTCTCACCCGGTCTTCTTTCTCAAGAAACTTGCAACAATCAGTAGCACTTTTTAACTTCACGGCCATCACGGCCATCTCCTTCTTGCTTCGGCCGTGAGCAGCCTGTTCGGCTCTCAGCTCTTCAAGGGCCTTCTCGGCAGCCGCATCACTTTTCCTGGCTTGTTCCTTAGCTCGGGCAAGTTCCGCCCGAAGACTCTCCACGGCAGCCGCACCATCTGCGTCAAGCACACACATCGGAAGATACTGGCATAAAGCTCCTCTTACCAGATGCCACCCGAGGAATTGCATACCTTGAGCCTCATCAAGCCGCTCGTTGACGAGCGCGATGTCGGCATCTGCCACGTCAAGTTGCCGCTTTAGTTCGGCAAAATCATCAGTTCGGCTCGATTCCGGACACTTCGCCACCTGTATACAAAGGCGACATTTTAGACCTGGGATTATGATCCTCTGCGCGCCGTCAATTTTGACAACGCACAGAGTCTCAGGGGCTACTATCTACACAGGGTGCATCTTGTTTATGCGCAACTAACAAAGAAGTACATTATCAAACGTACCTCAAAACCCGTCAGCAAACTTCTGACGGCCTCATGCAATCCGCTTTCCGCGGACGAAATCCTTCCAATCAACGTACCCATCAATGCACAATGCTCCTCTGAGATAGAAGCTCGCCCCAGTAGAATCATCAGCTCCTCCGACCGTGCATCGGACGGTGCCGGACTCATCCTATGACCTCCATCGAAGGCCGGACGCGGAGAACCTTCGGGGGACATATGCCTACCTTCCACCCCTGCCGGATTCGGAGAAACCCTCCGCGACGACACCTCAGGGTCACCCGCCTCGCCAGGCGGTACGACAGGGGGAGGCGTTCCACTCTCCATCATCTCCGGAAGAAGATCCCCCAAAGACGAGCTCTGCTGAGAAGGGCTGAGGTCCGAGCTACAAAGTAAAATTTCGGTTAATCTTCTCAGATAAAAAGTAAGGATTTCTCTCATCCCTCTAAAGGAAAATCTTTCTCTACGTACGGCTCGCTGGATGGCTGATCCCTTTGAGGGCGTAGTTCGACCGAGGATCTCCCCGGCGTCAGACCCTCTGACGAGGACTTTTTCCCCCGCTTTGAGGCCATGGTCTCCGGGTCGTCAGAGGCGGCCCTCTTCTTCCCCTTAGGAGAGGAATTGTCGTTTCTTCCCTTTGGAGCAGCCTCCTTCGAGGAGGCCATAGTTTCCTTGTCCTCCCCCTCACTTCCCTCCAAAGGCATGATCTTCAACATCCTGACTAGCACGGGATCCGGCCTGGTCTCAGGTAGGGGAGCCGGACACCTGATCAGCTTTGCCTTTGCTATCCACTCCTGTTTAAAAGGACAGCTCTTTTAGGGGCGAATTTATGACAATTTTACGGATAGCGGGTCCGGGCACAAGGTTACTTACTTGAGTATCCGGGCGATTGCAGCTTAAACCTGCGTCCTCGGTCAAATTCGGACACATTGCTTGTGATCCGAAGAACATTTTATACATCTCCATGGGCATTGCGCCCATAAAATGCTGGAGAGCTCGTGGTCCCTCTGGATTAAACTCCCACAGACGAAGGGAGCGACATTTGCCGGGCAGTGTTCGGCGAATCAGCATGACCTGCGTTACCTTGACTAGGTTGAGGTCTCTTTCTAAGAGATCCCTAATGCGGCCCTGCAACAAGGGCACGTCTTTGGATAACCCCCAATCTAATCCTTTGTTGACCCATGACGCTAGCCGTGGTGGGGGACCCGAGCGAAAGGCAGGAGGCGCCACCCACTTGGTGCTCCTCGGAGCGGTTATATAGAACCACTCTCGTTGCCACAAGCCGAGCTCCTCTTGAAAGGAGCCCTCGGGCCATGGAGCATCAGCATTCTTACTTATGACGATGCCTCCACACTCTGTGTGCCGTCCCTCGATCATCTTCGGCTCCACTCCAAAAGTCTTGAGCCATAATCCAAAGTGAGGAGTAACACGGAGGAACACTTCACACACAACGATGAATGAGGAAATGTGGAGGATGGACTCCGGAGCTAAGTCATGAAATTCCAGCCCATAATAGAACATCAGCCCCCTCACGAAGGGATCCATCGGGAAGCCTAACCCCCGAAGGAAGTGAGGCATGAACACTACGCTCTCACCGGGCTGGGGACTGGGAATAGCCTGCCTTTGAGCAGGCAACCTATGCAAAATTTCGGCGGTCAAGAACTTAGCCTCTCTCAACTTTAGCATGTCCTCCTCCGTGACGGAGGAGGGCATCCATCGGCCTTGAAGGTCGGAACCGGACATTGTCGAAGGTCCGAAGCGCCTGGAATCTGGAGCCTAGGGTGTTGGAACTCAAGGCGACGGGCGAACTTGTTTTGAGATTGGAGAAAAAGAGTAAGGCCTTGGTCTCTTTATAAGAGGTTGAATACCAGGAGCCCTCCCCGTAACTGTTTGGGACTCGCCTTTAATCGAGAAGACATGCTAACGGGCACGATTGGGTTACCCACGTCCATATTGATGAGAATCTCGTAAATAAAGGGGACACGATCTCTGCTTTGACAAGACGTGCCAAGGAAACCGCCTCGCAAAACACGCTGAGGTGGAAACGATTCGAATAAAGTCTTGGCCGTAGTGTGATGTCACGCTGCGGAATACATGAGCGGATTAGATTTGTGTTAATATTATTCTCTCTGTGGCAATACGTGGAAACTTATTTTGCAGAGCCGGACACTACTCTTGGTGTTTACAAACTTTTATGAAGAATTTGGAGGAGGAACCCGCCTTGCAATGCCGAAGACAATCTATGCACCTGACTCGTCGTCATTGAAGCCTGGTTCAGGGGCTACTGAGGGAGTCCTGGATTAGGGGGTGTTCGGGTAGCCGGACTATACCTTCAGCCGGACTCCAGGACTATGAAGATACAATATTGAAGACTTCGTCCCATGTCCGGATGGGACTTTCCTTGGCGTGGAAGGCAAGCTTGGCGATGCGGATATTCAAGATCTCCTACCATTGTAACCGACTTTGTGTAACCCTAACCCTCTCCGGTGTCTATATAAACCGGAGGGTTTTACTCCGTAGGACAACTTCATCATACAACAATCATACCATAGGCTAGCTTCTAGGGTTTAGCCTCCTTGATCGCGTGGTAGATCTAATCTTGTACTACCCATATCATCAATATTAATCAAGCAGGAAGTAGGGTTTTACCTCCATCAAGAGGGCCCAAACCTGGGTAAAACATCATGTTCCTTGCCTCCTGTTACCATCCGGCCTAGACGCACAGTTCGGGACCCCCTACCCGAGATCCGCCGGTTTTGACACCGACAAGATGGATGGTCGTCGTCGATGTGGAAGCTCGTGGTGGATGTAGTCGATGGACCGATACAAGTCACCGGTGGTGGATGAAGATGTAACCATCCCTAAGTAGCTGAAACACCTTACGAGACTCAAATCACAACTCCAACAACCACAAATACCAAAGGAACCAAAAAGGGTTAGTTTGCGAATGTTTTATGCGGTGGTGCAGAAGTTATGGCGGATGGCCTATGCAAAAGATGCAAAAATGGAAGAAATTTTATGGAGTCAAATGGTGGTAAAACCAAGATGAGCAGCTCGGGCACGTCGCTAGCTTTTCAACGAGCCAAAGAAGACTGATGACCCACAAGTATAGGGGATCTATCATAGTCCTTTCGATAAGTAAGAGTGTCGAACCCAACGAGGAGCAGAAGGAAATGATAAGCGGTTTTCAGCAAGGTATTCTCTGCAAGCACTGAAATTATCGATAACAGATAGTTTGGTGATAAGGTAATTGGTAACGAGTAACAAGTAACAAGTGTAAATAAAGTGCAGCAAGATGGCCCAATCCTTTTTGTAGCAAAGGACAAGCCTTTACAATTTCTTATATAGAGAAAAGCGCTCCCGAGGACACATGGGAATTATCGTCAAGCTAGTTTTCATCATGTTCATATGATTCGCGTTCGGTACTTTGATAATTTGATATGTGGGTGGACCGGTGCTTGGGTGTTGTCCTTACTTGGACAAGATCGCACTTATAATTAACCCCCATTGCAAGCATCCGCAACTACAATAGAAGTATTAAGGTAAACCTAACCATGGCATGAAACATATGGATCCAAATCAGCCCCTTACGAAACAATGCATAAACTAGGGTTTAAGCTTCTGTCACTCTAGCAACCCATCATCTACTTATTACTTCCCAATGCCTCCCTCTAGGCCCAAACAATGGTGAAGTGTCATGTAGTCGACGTTCACATGACACCACTAGAGGGATGACAACATACATCTCATCAAAATATCGAACGAATACCAAATTCACATGACTACTACACTACTAGGAAAAGGGCTAAAGATGAAATTGACACTAATGGCGCACTAGAGAAGTGGTGTGCCACTACTATTTACTAATGGCGCACCACGTGAAGATACAGCATTAGTGTGTAAGACACTAATGGCGCACCAAGCACAAGGTGCGCCAATGGTAACAAAATGTTTTTTTTCATTTTTTCAAACATACTAATGGTGCATCCGGGCAAAGTGCGCCATTAGTAGTTAGAACTACTAACGGCGCACCAAACATTGAGTGCGCCACTACTGTATTCTTTTTTTTTACTTTTTTGCAAAACTACTAATGGCGCACCGTCGCATAGTGCGCCATCACTAGTTCAAACTAGAAATGGCGCACTATGCCACGGTGCGCCATTAGTATAAAAATTATTTTTAATACTTTTTTGCAAAACTACTAATGGCACATGTATGTGTGCTGCACCCTTCCCCGCTCCACCGCCGCCGACGAGCACCCCCCGCACCCGCCCCCGCTCCACCGCCGCTGACGAGCACCCCCCGCACCCGCCCCCGCTCCACCGCCGCCGACGAGCACCCCCCGCACCCTCCCCCGCTCCACCACCGCCAACGAGCACCCCCCGCACCCTCCCCCGCTCCACCGCTGCCGACGAGCACCCCCCGCACCCGCCCCCGCTCCACTGCCGCCGACGAGCACCCCCGCACCCTCCCCCGCTCCACCGCCGCCGACGAGCAGCCCCCGCACCCTCCCCCGCTCCACTGCCGCCGACGAGCACCCCCCGCACCCTCCCTCGCCCCACCGCCGCCGACGAGCCACCGCATATATGTTACTCCCAAAAGCATATAAAGTTTGTCAAATTTTGAGCTATGGATATTTAGTTATGATTTAAACAAGTTTGAACATAGTTAAACACAAATAAATATCAAACAGCATTTTAAATGTTGTTAACATGGCAAAAAACTGCATATTATTTTTCTACATGAAATTCTGAGCATCTAGCATATGTGACATGTTATATTTGGATGCATGCATAAAAAGATATGTGCAAAGAAAAACTGCATAAAAACAAAAATTGGGGAGCGTGGGAATCGAACCCAGGACCTCCCAGTGTGTGTGCTGCGTGCTGACCAGTCGGGCTAGTGTGTGTGTTCTGTTTCGGATATGGTTAGGTGGAATATAACCTGAGTGCTCGAACTGTAATAAAATTTTTGTACTAATGGCGCACCTGGGAGTGGTGCGCCATTGCTGTCGTCGTACTTATGGCGCACCAGGGGGAGGTGTGCCATTGCTAACCCTCCCCCCACTCCACCTGTTCCCCTCTGGCCTCTCTCCCTCCCCCACTCGACCTAACCTCGCCGTAGCCGCCCACGCGCCCCGCTGCCTCCATCTCCCCTTCGCCGCCTCCCCCCCCCCCCCGAGCCCCGCCTCCCCCCCGAGCCCCGCCTCCCCCCCGAGCCCCGCCTCCCTCGCCTCGGAGCCGCCCCGCCCCGAGTTCCACCAGGAGAGGAGGCCCCACGTCCACCAGGAGAGGAGGCCCGCGACCTCCCCGCTGTCTATCCCCGCCTCCCCCAAGCTCGCCGTCTCCGCCCTCTGTCGTCTCTGCTCCGGCCACCACCTCATCATGGTCAGGTAACCCTCCTCCCTCTGCCTCTCTTCTCCTCTCTTCCTCCTCTCCTCCCTCCCGGCCATGCCCTCTTCTTCTCTCTTTTGCTAGGTTTAGGTCAAATCCCTCTCGAATTTAGGTCAAATTAGGTTCAAAAAATTGTGGGAGTAGTGCCTAGCAAACATGAATAATTAGTACTCCATGTGCATTGGAGTACTTGGTACCTGCAAGATTTGGACACACTGAAAAAATGCACTGGACACACTGAAGAAAAATTTTGTGTCTAGTAAGATTAGAGAATTTTTTTTGCTACTGGTGTGCTGGTAGAATGCGCATTTTTTGTTAGTTCGTTGCCATGTCATGATAGGACATTCAGTTGTTTCTGTTGTTCACAATGCTCTGAATTTGTGTGCCAAAGAGAGTTTTCTCTGAATTTGTTGTTCACAATGCTCTAATGGTTTGTCAGTGAATGGTGGTGCAATGGTGGCCTCTATTTCAAATATTTCAGCAATTACTTGACCATAAATAAAAAAGAAGATTTGGGGATGGTAACTCCTGTGTGGTTTCTATTAAATTTAAAATAGTGAGGGTGTCATTTTCATCCATTCATCTCTTTCTCTAGCTTGTCTAAAAGTTATGTTTACAATATTGCTGCATTTTCTAGAATAGCCACCACAATATAATATTTCATAAGATGATGATATAGTTAAGAATATTACTTAAGGTGTGCTTCTGAATATTGTTGTCCACAATGTCTTCTCGCCAAACGCTTATCCATTTAGGAGCCATGGTCATAAGCAGTCTGCTTGAGGGTGGCCTTCCACAACATATGGAATTTATCCATCTAATGTAGTCAATAGATGTTGTCAAGTGATTGTGTCATGGTCTTGGTTCTATTTTTAAAAAGGAAAGCCAGTTGTTCAGGCTTCAAGAAAATATTTTCTCAGAATATTACTGCTAAGCCCAAGCTTGTTAATCATGTAACTTGAGAAAATTATTGGAGTAGATCAAATTCAGCCATTATAATGTTTGATGCCTGCATCAACACTTCTCTGTACGGCATGCGGTTGTTATAGTTGAGGGTCAAAAGTAGAGGTTAGCTTTAACATGATTCGCTAGTGCTTTCATCACTTGTGTGGTGATTGTCTTGGTCCTTTTCGTTTTTGTCATGGCATTCTTGAGGTGCTGATGTGTATGAGGGCATGAACCATGATCAGGTTGTAACACCCCGGATGTAACTTTCCCAATTTGTACTACAACTCTTGCCGTTTCCGGCTTTAAGTTATTTTATTTTCTCGGGTTCGGTTCTTTGTCTCCGTGTGTTGTTATCATTGTCATGCGTCTCATATCATGTCATCATGTGCATTGCATTTGCATACGTGTTCATCTCATGCATTCGAGCATTTTCCCCATTGTCCGTTTTGCTGTCCGGTGCTTCGTTCTCCTCTCGTGGCCATTTCTAGCTTTCTTTCGTGTGTGGGGATTAAACATTTCCGGATTGGACCGAGACTTGCCAAGCGGCCTTGGTTTACTACCGGTAGACCGCCTGTCAAGTTTCATATCATTTGGACTTCGTTTGATAGTCCAACGGTTAACCGAGGGACCGAAAAGGCCTCGTGTGTGTTGCAGCCCAACACCCCTCCAATTTGGCCCAAAAACCCACCAAATCCCTCTCCATCATCTAGAGCGTTCGATCGCGATCGCGTGACCGAAAACCGCACCTCATTTGGACTCTCCTAGCTCCCGCTATGCCTATATATAGACCCCTTCCCCGAAATCCGGATCTTCCTCTTCCGAAACCCTAAAAATATCTCCTCCGCCGCCGCCGGACATGTCCGGACAGAGCGGACATGTCTGCTCGCCGCCACCAACCAACCGCGCCGTGCCACATGTCCCGAGCGGGCGCCCACATCGCCGCCACCACGCCGGCCCGCCCGAGCCCGCGTTGGCCCCCCGCGAGGCCCAGCCGCCCTGCCGCCCGCGCCTGCTTCCTCCGCCGCGCCGCCGCACTCGCCCCTCGCCGGCCGGCGTGCCTCCCCGATGCCGGCGACTGCCGCCTCTGCCTCCCGGGTCGCCGCGCCGCCCCGACGCCCTCGCAGCGCCGCGCCGCCCTCCCCGCTCGCCGCGCCGCCCGCTCCGAGCTCCGGTGCCCGGCCCGGCGACCTCCTCCTCGTCCTCGCACTCCGGCGAGCTCCAAGTCCGGCTGGCGAACTTCGGATTGCGTGCCGCTACAGTGACCGCCCGATCCAGATCTGAGATCCGGTTGATTTTTTTTAGAAACCCTAGCTCATGTTGCCCTGTTCATCCTGCCGTAACTTTGCATCCCTAGCTCCGTTTTTGTCATATAGCATATCAAAATGTTCGACTCAAAGAGTACATCATTTCATTCTATTGCATCATTTTCATTTGAGTTCATCTTGATGCCCGAAATGCTGTTAGAAGAGGGCTACTTGTGATAATTGGCAGATCTGCTACTCCATTTAGATATTTGTCATTTTTGCCATGATTAATGTGTGCATGATATGCCCATAAGTTCTACATATGTTTTGTTAAGGGTTTTGCCATCTTTCCAGAGGTGCAACCCACGTATTTTTGTGATGTGTGTGGTGACTAGCACAAGCTTGCAAAGTGGTGCACTTGGTAATGCTGATTTCAGGGACATCATTTCCACTAAGTCCTTGAGCTGTTTATCTCATATGGTCATATGTTCATGTTGTTTCCTAGTGATCCGTGCCTCTTTTGAGGATGATCAGTAAGGATGTTTTATTAATCTTGTAGTGCTCTATCCATCCGTGTCTTTGTTTGCAATTATGGAGCAACCTATCTTGAGTCAATCAAGCTCTACTTTTGCTACTTTGTGAATCTGGGCAGATTGTCTACTAGTTAGCGATTTTGCCGATGATGTTGTAGTTGATCCGTGCATGCTACGCTTTTGTTCTTGCCTTGTCTAGCTTGCATTTTGTGTATTCTTGATGGGTGTATGCTTAGCTTTTCATGACTTGCTCCGTAGTGAGTGCATCGAGCTCGTAAACATGCCTACTTGAGATATGTTTTCAGCATGCTCCAGTTTTCACTAAGTCTAAAAACTGATTATGCTTTTGCCAGGTTCACATGCTTGCAACTGTATCTTCTGATCCCTTTTGACTCAAGGTCACTAAGGGACTTTTGTTAAGCTCCTTGAGTAGCTCCATGCCATGTTTTACTTTGACATGTTCAGTTCCTGTAGCATGTACTTTTGTTGCTCCGAAGAGTGCTACCTGATCTGAAATTCCAGACAAGTGTTAATTTCACTAAGTCTGAAATCTGTTTGCCATATGCATTTTTGCCATGCTTGTTTGAACCTGTTAATGGATGAATTGGCCATAGCTCATTGCTAGACTTTTGTTAAGCATCTTGAATGCATCCCTGCCATTTATTTTTATGCCATGTTTGTTTGCTGTAGCACGTTCATCTCATTGCATTTAGATGGCTACTTGCTGTAAATCGCAGACTGGTGTCATTTTTGAATCGCTTGCCATTTCCTAACCGTAACTCCGATTTCGGTGTTCTTTATATCGTTATCAAGCGATTTCATCTCATCTTTCCAACGGCACACTTGGAATTCTAAGTTGAGGCCAGGTTCATGCATCCCTTGTCAGATCTTGCATATGCATCCCGCATCGCATCCCGCATAGCATACCATCCTTGCATCATATTGTTTGAGCTTTGCACGTGGTTGATTGTGTCCTTGTTGCTTGTTTGTCTTGTTTGGGTAGAGCCGGGAGACGAGTTCGCTAACAAGGAGCCCGTTGAGTTTACTTTCGAGGATCCAGTCAACTCTGACAGCTTCGCAGGCAAGATGATCATACCCTCGAAATCACTACTATCTTTGCTATGCTAGATTGCTCGCTCTTTTGCTATGCCAATGCTACGATGCCTACCACTTGCTTTCAAGCCTCCCAAATTGCCATGTCAAACCTCTAACCCACCTTGTCCTAGCAAACCGTTGATTGGCTATGTTACCGCTTTGCTCAGCCCCTCTATAGCGTTGCTAGTTGCAGGTGAAGATTGGAGGTCGTTCCTTGTTGGAGCATTTATTTACTTGTTGGGATATCATTATATTATTTTGTTATCTTAATGCATCTATACACTTGGTTAAGGGTGGAAGGCTCGGCCTCTCGCCTAGTGTTTTGTTCCACTCTTGCCGCCCTAGTTTTCGTCATATCGGTGTTATGTTCCCGGATTTTTTGCGTTCCTTACGCGGTTGGGTTATAATGGGAACCCCTGTTCGCCTTGATTAAAGCTTTTCCAGCAATGCCCAACCTTGGTTTTACCATTTGCCACCTAGCCCCTTTTTCCCTTGGGTTTCCGGAGCCCGAGGGTCATCTTATTTAAACCCCCCCGGGCCAGTGCTCCCCTGAGTGTTGGTCCAAACTGTCAGCCGCCGGTGGCTGCCAGGGGCAACTCTGGGCTGGCCTACCGGATGTTTAGACAATCTGAGTGTGCCCTGAGAAAGAGATATGTGCAGCTCCTATCGGGATTTGTCAGCGCATTCGGGCAGTGTTGCTGGTCTTGTTTTAACCTGTCGAAGTGTCTTGGAGAACCGAGGTACCGAGTCTGATCGGAACATCTCGGGAGGAGGTGTATTCCTTCGTTAACCGTGAGAGCTTGTCATGGGCTAAGTTGGGACTCCCCTGCAGGGATTTGAACTTTCGAAAGCCGTGCCCGCGGTTATGGGCAGATGGGAATTTGTTAATGTCCGGTTGTAGATAACTTGAACCTTAACTTAATTAAAATGAATCAACTGAGTGTGTTACCGTGATGGCCTCTTCTCGGCGGAGTTCGGGAAGTGGACACGATGTTGGAGTAATGCTTGCGCAGGTTGCTCTCTAGTTTCTCGCTCGCGCTTTTCCTTCTCTTCTCGCTCTCTTTTGCGATCAGGATAGCCACCATATTTGCTAGTCGCTTGCTGCAGCTCCACATATTTTACCTTGTCGTACCTATAAGCTTAAATAGTCTTGATCGCGAGGGTGCGAGATTGCTGAGTCCCTGTGGCTCACAGATTACTATTACACCAGATGCAGGGCCTGATGTTTCCGCTCCAGGTGACGCGCTCGAGCTCAAGTGGGAGTTCGATGAGGACTCTCAATGTTACTATGTTTCCTTTCCTGATGATCAGTAGTGGTGCCCAGTTGGGGGTGATCGGGACCATGTCGCATGTTGGGTTATCTTTTATTTTGACGCCGTAATCGGGCCATGAGTGTTTGGATGATGTAATGTTATTTATGTACTTGATTGACGTGGCGAGTGTAAGCCAACTATGTTATCTCCCCTTTTATTATATATATTACATGGGATGTTGTGAAGATTGCCTAACTTGCGACATACGCCTTCAATGCGATTATGCCTCTAAGTCGTGCCTCGACACGTGGGAGATATAGTCGCATCGAGGGTGTTACACAGGTTGAGTTCAGATTTCATTAGATTAGATGGATTATCAGAACTTGACGTGGTTTTCCACTTAGCTATCTGAATTGAGAAAAAACTTAGCTTTTGCTGTCTCTGAGGCAAAACTTGCTACTCCATATACATCTAATACTACTACTAGACAAGATACTACTCCATATACTACTAATATTACTACTGTATTTCATTTCAAAGTTCAAAATGCTGGTACTGAGATTTTCATTTCCAATGAGTGATGTTCTTCCTAGCAGTAGAAAAAACATAGCAACTTCTCTGATGTTATAAAGTTGTTCTTATATGGGTGAAACTTCACTTGTTTTTAGGCTAGTGTAGGGTGTTGCTTCTTCTGTATGGGCCAACTATGTCACAAAGAAATTGTTCCTTCTTCTGTATTTGACAAGTAATGACTTGCAAAGATGATGATCATCTTGCTAGTTTCCTGGGTTTTGTCCCCGAGAGGCCCTTGAGTTTGCCGGAATGTCGATTAACTTCCGTTCCGGCAAATTCGGGTACTCCATATGTCCTATTTTCAGCAAAGGTCATGCTGAAATTTTCCGTGAATTTTAGCATGACTTTGCTAAAAATAGGACATATGGGGTACTTGCGACTAATGTTGATTATCTTCTGCTCAAAATTTATGCTGCTATAATGTTGTAAGGGTACTAATTGGTCTCTTCTGCTGCTTATCAGAGATGGGGGGAAGCAGCCACCGCCGCACTGCCTCACCGGAGTACGAGTTGGATGCTTTCGAGTTCTTCACTATCATACTTTCTTCTTCAGTATCAGCCACGAGGTAGGTATATAAAACGAGAGATCTCCCCTTCACCCATCTCATTATGATAACTCTGTTGTTTGCTACACCACTCCTTGTCCCAAATTGCAGAGGCTGTCTGACGCTTTTATGAAGATGCTGGGTGTAGATCCGCTAGATAATGTGAAGCTCCGACAGGCCGGCAGCGGGGTTCATAGGCTGTGGGACGTGGAGTTGGTGATCGAGGAGGGCCACATGTACCTGTGCCGTGGCTGGGAGAAGTTCTACAGTGCCTACGACCTGTGGACCGGGTACTTTCTTCTCTTGAGGTACGACGATGACGCCACAATGCTCATCGTGAAGGTTTTCAACAAGACTATGTGTCGCATGCGCTACGCTGAAGATGAAGATGCCAGTGCGTTCTGCCTCTTCTTATTCCTCCATATTTGGCTTTGTCTCACATCGATTGTTAACGGTCATTGTTGCATTTGGACAGGCAATGGGAGCAGCAGCAGCGACACTGGCTACAGTCAAAGCAGCAGCGATTATGGCTGTAGCAAAAGCAACAGCGATTTTGGCCTTAGCGAAAGTAGCAGCGATTCTGGCAGTAGCGAAGACAACAAGAAGGATGATCCGGACTGGAGTGGGGGAGAAGAGGAGCAGAGTGGGGATGAGGAGCTGCAGGATGACGATGGGCATCAGGCTGAGGATGACCTAGCGCTGGTGGTGGCTGACCAAGGGTAAGAGATGGTGGTGGCGGACCAGGTGCAAGAGATGGTGGTGGCTGACCATGGGCAAGAGATGGTGGTGGAGTAATGCTTGCACAGGTTGCTCTCTAGTTTCTTGCTCGCGATTTTCCTTCTCTTCTCGCTCTCTTTTGCGATCAGGATAGCCACCATATTTGCTAGTTGCTTGCTGCAGCTCCACATATTTTACCTTGCCGTTCCTATAAGCTTAAATAGTCTTGATCACGAGGGTGCGAGATTGCTGAGTCCCTGTGGCTCACAGATTACTATTACACCAGATGCAGGGCCTGATGTTTCCGCTCCAGGTGATGCGCTCATGCTCAAGTGGGAGTTCGACGAGGACTCTCAATGTTACTATGTTTCCTTTCCTGATGATCAGTAGTGGTGCCCAGTTGGGGGTGATCGGGACCGTGTCGCATGTTGGGTTATCTTTTATTTTGGCGCCGTAGTCCGGCCATGAGTGTTTGGATGATGTAATGTTATTTATGTACTTGATTGACGTGGCGAGTGTAAGCCAACTATGTTATCTCCCCTTTTATTATATATATTACATGGGATGTTGTGAAGATTGCCTAACTTGCGACATATGCCTTCAATGCGATTATGCCTCTAAGTCGTGCCTCGACACATGGGAGATATAGTCGCATCGAGGGTGTTACAAGTTGGTATCAGAGCCATCCCCGACCTTAGGAGCCCCATTGCTTGATCGTTATTAGCGGCCGAGTTGTGTCTAGAAAAATGTTTTGAGTCATTTAGGAATTATATATCGGAGAGTTTAGGAATTCTTTTTACTTCCCAAACTCCTCATCGCTCTGGTAAGGCATCCTAGCGTAGAGTTTTGACTCTTCTCTTCTCAAATTTCACTAAAAAAATTTAGGATCGCGCGGGTATCTTGGAATCGTTCCGATGGTTTTATGATGAGAACATTGTCTTGGTGCCTCCTGTCAGGGGTTTTATGGAAGTGTCCCGGGGAGTTGTGCTCTGAGGTGTTGTCATAATAATTTTATCGTTGCAGTTCTGGAATACCTGAGTTTAGTACGCCGACATCGAAAATCTCTTTTATGCAGTTCGTTGGTGAGATAACCTCGACGCCACCCAGTACTGGGGCGGGAGTTCGGGAGTATCGCCATAACTTGTATAACGGGTGCTTTTCGAAGGTTGAGGTAGATGGTTTCCGAAGTTTTTCTCGGTTATGTGTTGAAGGATGGATACAGCTGGATGTAGGATTTGCTAGATTTGGGTGAGATATTATGCTGCCCCTGTATCCCCAACACCTGATTGCATAACTGGAAAGGTTCGGGAGTTTCATAGGTGGGAATTCTAGTAGCTCTAGTTCTTCTTCCACGGATAATTGGTTTGAGATTGGGATTTCTTACCGAGTATTCGTTCTTGATCCATACCTTGTTGACTTATTTCTCTACCTTAATCCTATGCGGCTTCTCAATTTATGGATATGTGACCATTTCAAGAGGAATTCATTCGTTCATTTTGTTCGGATGTGAAGACTATATGTTGCAATTTTCATTCCGTTGGATTCAGCTTCAATATTTGTCTATCAATGTGCTAATGGATGTCAACCTCTTCAGGATGGCTCCTCCAACGCGCACGACTCCAAATCCTGATCCGCCACCACCTCCACCTCCTCCGGAGGCATGGCAAGCTGTGATGGCCGCAACCAATGCAAACACACAGTTGATCATGCAAATTCTCCAAGAGCGTAATCAAGGCAACCAAGGGAACCAAGGCAACAATCAGAATCACTTTGCTACACTCAACCAGTTCCTTGCTAATGGGCCAAAGACTTTCAGCAATTGTGTTGAGGCAACCGATGCTGACGATTGGCTTGTGGATCTGTGCAAGCATTTCGAGTGCAGTAACGTCAGGCCTGAGCACTTTGACAAGTTCGCTTCCTTCCAACTCAAAGATCAAGCTGCAGAATGGTTCCAGCAGTACAAGGATTCCAGAGGTGGACGTGTTATTACCTGGAATGAATTCCGTCAAGATTTCAGAGCTCACCATATCCCTCAGAGCGTAATTGAAAGCAAGCGTGAGGAATTCTGCAACCTGAAGCAAGGCTCTTTGTCTGTCTATGACTACAACAAGTTGTTTCAGAAGCTCGCCCGCTTTGCTTAGCAGGATGTCCCTGATGAGAAGAGCATGATATACCAGTTCAGGGGTGGTCTCAGAGAAGAAATTCAGCTCGCTCTTGTCCTCTTTGAGCCCTTGAGGTACGATGAGTTCTACAACATGGCATTGAAGCAAGAGGCCGCTCAGTTGAGGTGTGATGCTTCCAAGAAACGAGTCAGAGATGTTACTCCTTCTTCCTCTACTCAAGTGGCCAAGCAGCAGAAGTTTTGGCTTCCTCCTCCTCCGTTCCGTCAGACGTATCAGCAGAAGAGCAAAGGTGGCAGTGGTTCTTCCCAACCACCCAACCCTGGCTTTTAGAACAAGACTTTGTCTCAAGCTCCAAGATCGAGTGCTCCGTATCATCGTCCCCTTTCAGAGGTCATGTGCAACAAGTGCCAACAGAAGGGTCACTATGCCAACAAGTGTTTCAACCAGAGGCGTCTTCCTCCTCCTCCTCCTGTCAGATCGGCAAGTACAGCTGTGGTCAAGCATAACCCCAAGTACGCCATGGTCAATATGGTGAATGCAGCTCAGGCAGAGGACTCGTCAGATGTCATCATGGGTAACCTTCCTGTTAATGATATTCCAGCTAAAGTTCTTTTTGACACTAGTGCATCGCATTGTTTTATCTTGAGACCTTTTGCATCTAAGCATGGGTGGTTTTCTCAAGTTATGCATAAGCCATTGGTAGTTGTCTCTCCGGGTAGATTCTTGCTTGCTAACTACGAAGTTCCGGATATTTCTATCTCGATGGGTGATTTGAAGTTTCTGGCTTCTCCAATGATCCTTGGCACTCGGATATTGATCTTATTCTCGGGATGGATTGGCTTTCTAAGCACAAGGCTCAGCTTGATTGTGCAGCCAGGCAGATTCAATTGACTCATTCGTCTGAGGATGTAATTGTCTTTGCTGCTCGGGATAATACCATCTGTCTGTTTTCTCTCAATGAAAAGGGTGAACTGGATGCTATCTCGCAAATTCCAGTCGTTTGCGAATATCAAGACGTCTTTCCAGAAGAGCTTCCAGGAATGCCTCCGCACCGGCCAGTTGAATTCGTTATTTATCTTGAGCCCGGCACGGAACCTGTGTGCTAGTGTCCTTACAAGCTCGGACCTGAAGAGTTGAAGGAGCTGAAGAAGCAACTCGATAGTCAAGAGAAAATGGGTCTCATCCGGCCTAGTTCTTCTTCGTGGGGTTGTGGTGTTCTTTTTGTGAAGAAGAAGGATGGAACGGACCGACTTTGTGTTGATTACCGTCCATTGAACAAGAAGACCATCAAGAACAAATACCCACTTCCCAACATCAATGAGTTGTTCGAACAACTCAAAGGTGCCCAAGTATTCTCCAAGCTTGATCTCCGTATGGGTTATCATCAGATTTGAATCCGTGAGCAAGATATTCCCAAGACGGCCTTCAGGAGAAGCTATGGTTCATATGAATACACTGTCATGTCTTTTGGCCTCGTCAATGCTCCTCCGACGTTCTCTCGCATGATGAACTTCATCTTCAACGCCTACACCAATGACTTCGTTTTGGTCTATCTCGACGACATTCTGGTTTTCTCGAGCAACAAGGAAGATCATGCCAAGCACTTGCGTTTGGTACTCGATAAGCTCAGGGAACATCAGTTCTACGCCAAGTTCTCCAAGTGCGAATTTTGGCTTGATGAGGTTCTTTATCTTGGTCATATCATCTCTGCCAAGGGCATTGCCGTGAATCCTGAGAAGGTGTCTGCAATTATGAATTGGGAACCTCCTCAGAACGTGAAGCAACTCCGTAGCTTCCTCGGTCTCGCAAGCTATTGTCAAAGATTCGTTGAAAACTTTTCTAAGATCGCGAAGCCTCTCTCTAATCTTCTCCAGAAGCACGTCAAGTACGTTTGGTCTCCGGAGTGTGACATTGCTTTCAACACTTTGAACGAGAAATTGATCACTGCTCCAGTTCTGACTCCGCCTAATGAATCCAAGCCGTACGAGGTCTTTTGTGATCCCTCTCTCCAAGGTCTTGGCGCAGTGTTAATGCAAGAGAAGAAAGTTGTTGCTTGTACCTCTCGCCAGTTGAAGCCTAATGAGAAGAATTACCCCACTCATGATCTCGAGTTGGTGGCAGTTGTGCATGCTCTTTTGACTTGGAGACATCTTCTATTGGGAAGAAAAGTGGACATTTTCACTGATCACAATAGTCTCAAGTACATCTTCAGTCAGCCTAATCTCAACCTCAGGCAAACTCGATGGGTCGAAATGATTCAAGAGTATAATCCGAGTATCGAGTATACTCCTGGAAAGGCCAATGTGATTGCTGACGCATTGAGCAGAAAGGCTTACTGTAACAGTCTTATTCTCAAGCCTTATCAACCCGAGCTTTGTGAAGCTTTCCGCAAACTTAATCTGCAAGTTGTTTCTCAAGGTTTCCTCGCCAACCTTCAAGTCTCTCCTACCTTGGAAGATCAGATTCGCCAAGCCCAGCTTCTTGATGCTATGGTGAAAAGGGTGAAGATTGGGATTGCCAAGAGTCAACCCAAGTACAAGTGCTACCGCCTTGATGACAAGGATACTCTCTTCTTCGAGGATCGTATTGTTGTGCCCAAAGGTGACCTCCATAAAGTGATCATGAACGAGACTCACAATTCTCTCCTCTCCATCCACCCTGGGAGCATGAAGATGTATCAGGACCTCAAGCAGGCTTATTGGTGGACTCGAATGAAGCGCGAGATTGCTCAATTCGTGAATGAATGTGATGTCTGCAGAAGAGTGAAGGCAGAACACCAAAGGCCAGCTGGTCTCCTCCAACCTCTTGCCATTCCAGAATGGAAGTTTGACCACATTGAAATGGACTTCGTGACTGGGTTTCCAAAGTCCAAGCGTGGCAATGATGCTATATTCGTTGTCATCGACAAACTCACCAAAGTAGCTCACTTTCTGCCTATCAAAGAGTCGATCACTGCAGCTCAATTGGTGGAACTCTATACCTCCCGAATTGTCTCTCTGCACGGTATTCCTCAAGTGATCTCTTCAGACCGTGGTAGCATCTTTACCTCAAAGTTTTGGGACTCTTTTCAGAAGGCCATGGGCACCAACATCCACTTCAGCACAGCTTTCCATCCTCAAACTAGCGGTCAAGTCGAGCGTGTCAACCAGATTCTTGAAGATATGCTTAGGGCTTGTGTGATATCCTTCGGCATGAAGTGGGAGGATTGTCTTCCTTATGCTGAATTCTCCTACAACAACAATTTTCAAGAAAGTTCGGGCAAGGCCCCATTTGAAATTCTGTATGGTAGGAAGTGCCGTACCCCTCTCAACTGGTCTGAAACCGGTGAACGTCAGCTTTTGAGTAATGACTTAATCACAGAGGCAGAGGAAATGTGCAAAGTCATTCGAGATAACCTCAAAGCAGCCCAATCCCGCCAGAAGAGCTACTGTGATAGTAAGCACCATGATTTGGCTTTCGAGATCGGAGATCATGTTTACCTCCGCGTCTCTCCTATGAAAGGTACTCATCGCTTCGGTATCAAAGGGAAGCTTGCCCCCAGATACGTGGGACCTTTCAAGATTGTCAGCAAGAGAGGCGACCTTGCCTATCAACTCGAGCTTCCTTCAAACTTTGCAAATGTTCATGACATGTTCCATGTCTCTCATCTTCGAAAGTGCTTCAAGACTCCTGACCGCACCGTCAACTTCGAAGACATTGAGCTCCAAGAAGATCTCTCTTATCGTGAGCACCTAATTGCTATTCTTGAAGAGACTGAACGCAAGACTCGCAATAAGTCAATCATATTCCTCAAAAGTCAAGTGGTCACACCATTCCGACCATGAAGCTACCTGGGAACGCGAGGATCACCTCCGTTCCGAGTACCCGGCGTTCTTTCAGTCCTAGATCTCGGGACGAGATCTTTTCCTAGTGGTGGAGTGTTGTAACACCCCGGATGTAACTTTCCCAATTTGTACTCCAACTCTTGTCGTTTCCGGCTTTAAGTTATTTTATTTTCTCGGGTTCGGGTCTTTGTCTCCATGTGTTGTTATTGTTGTCATGCATCTCATATCATGTCATCATGTGCATTGCATTTGCATACGTGTTCATCTCATGCATTCGAGCATTTTCCCCGTTGTCCGTTTTGCTTTCCGGCGCTTCGTTCTCCTCCGGTGGCCATTTCTAGCTTTCTTTCGTGTGTGGGGATTAAACATTTCCGGATTGGACCGAGACTTGCCAAGTGGCCTTGGTTTACTACTGGTAGACCGCCTATCAAGTTTCATATCATTTGGACTTCGTTTGATACTCCAATGGCTAACCGAGGGACCGAAAAGGCCTCGTGTGTGTTGCAGCCCAACACCCCTCCAATTTGTCCCAAAAACCCACCAAAACCCACTCCATCAACTAGAGCGTTCGATCATGATCGCGTGGCCGAAAACCGCACCTCATTTGGACTCTCCTAGCTCCCTCTATGCCTATATATAGACCCCTTCCCCGAAATCCGGATCTTCCTCGTCCAAAACCCTAAAAATATCTCCTCCGCCGCCGCCAGACACGTCCGGACGGAGCGGACGTGTCCGCTCGCCGCCACCGACCAACCGCGCCGTGCCACATGTCCCGAGCGGGCGCCCAAATCGCCGCCGCCGCGCCGGCCCGCCCGATCCCGCGTTGGGCCCCCGCGAAGCCCAACCGTCCCGCCGCCCGCGCCTGCTTCCTCCGCCGCGCCGCCGCACTCGCACCTCGCCGGCCGGCGTGCCTCCCTGACGCCGGCGACCGCCGCCTCTGCCTCCCGGGTCGCCGCGCCACCCCGACGCCCCCGCAGCACCGCGCCGCCCTCCCGTCTCGCCGCGCCGCCCGCTCCGAGCTCCGGTGCCTGGCCCGGCGACCTCCTCCTCGTCCTCGCACTCCAGCGAGCTCCAAGTCCGGCCGGCGAACTTCGGATTGCGTGCCGCTATAGTAACCTCCCGATCCAGATCTGAGATCCGGTTGATTTTTTTTTCAGAAACCCTAGCTCATGTTGGCCTGTTCATCGTGTCGTAACTTTGCATTCCTAGCTCCGTTTTTGTCATATAGCATATGAAAATGTTCGCCTCAGAGAGTACATCATTTCATTCCATTGCATCATTTTCATTTGAGTTCATCTTGATGCCCGAAATGCTGTTTGAAGAGTGCTACTTGAGATAATTGGCAGATCTGCCACTCCATTTAGATATTTGTCATTTTTGCCATGATTAATGTGTGCATGATATGCCCATGAGTTCTACATATGTTTTGTTAAGGGTTTTGCCATCTTTCCAGAGGTGCAACCCATGTATTTTTGTGATGTGTGTGGTGACTAGCACAAGCTTGCAAAGTGGTGCACTTGGTAATGCTGATTTCAGGGACTTAGCATTTCCACTAAGTCCTTGAGCTGTTTATCTCATATGGTCATATGTTCATGTTGTTTCCTAGTGATCCGTGCCTCTTTTGAGGATGATCAGTAAGGATATTTTATTAATCTTGTAGTGCTCTATCCATCCATGTCTTTGTTTTCAATTATGGAGCACCCTAGCTTGAGTCAATCGAGCTCTACTTTTGCTACTTTGTGAATCTGGGCAGATTGTCTACTAGTTAGCGATTTTGCCGATGATGTTGTAGTTGATCCGTGCATGCTACACTTTTGTTCTTGACATTTCTAGCTTGCATTTTGTGTATTCTTTATGGGTGTATGCTTAGATTTTCATGACTTGCTCCGTAGTGAGTGCATCAAGCTCGTAAACATGCCTACTTCAGATATGTTTTCAGCATGCTCCAATTTTCACTAAGTTTGAAAACTGATTATGCTTTTGCCATGTTCACATGCTTGCAATTGTATCTTCTGATCCCTTTTGACTCAAGGTCACTAAGGGACTTTTGTTAAGCTCTTTGAGTAGCTCCATGCCATGTTTTACTTTGACATGTTCAGTTCCTGTAGCATGTACTTTTGTTGCTCCGAAGAGTGCTACCTGATCTGAAATTCCACACAAGTGTTAATTTGACTAAGTCTGAAATTCCACACAGGAGTGCTACCTGATCTGAAATTCCGCCCTAGTTTCCATCAAATCGGTGTTATGTTCCCGGATTTTTTGTGTTCCTTACGCGGTTGGGTTATAATGGGAACCCCTTGATAGTTCGCCTTGATTAAATCTTTTCCAGCAATGCCCAACCTTGGTTTTACCATTTGCCACCTAGCCCCTTTTTCCCTTGGGTTTTCGGAGCCCGAGGGTCATCTTATTTAAACCCCCCCGGGCCAGTGCTCCCCTGAGTGTTGGTCCAAACTGTCAGCCGCCGGTGGCTACCAGGGGCAACTCTGGGCTGGCCTACCGGATGTTTAGACAATCTGAGTGTGCCCTGAGAAAGAGATATGTGCAGCTCCTATCGGGATTTGTCAGCGCATTCGGGCAGTGTTGCTGGTCTTGTTTTAACCTGTCGAAGTGTCTTGAAGAACCGAGGTACCAAGTCTGATCGGAACATCTCGGGAGGAGGTGTATTCCTTCGTTAACCGTGAGAGCTTGTCATGGGCTAAGTTGGGACTCCCCTGCAGGGATTTGAACTTTCGAAAGCCGTGCCCGCGGTTATGGGCAGATGGGAATTTGTTAATGTCCGGTTGTAGATAACTTGAACCTTAACTTAATTAAAATGAATCAACTGAGTGTGTTACCGTGATGGCCTCTTCTCGGCGGAGTTCGGGAAGTGGACACGGTGTTGGAGTAATGCTTGCCCAGGTTGCTCTCTAGTTTCTCGCTCGCGCTTTTCCTTCTCTTCTCGCTCTCTTTTACGATCAGGATAGCCACCATATTTGCTAGTCGCTTGCTGCAGCTCCACATATTTTACCTTTTCATACCTATAAGCTTAAATAGTCTTGGTCGCGAGGGTGCGAGATTGCTAAGTCCCTGTGGCTCACAGATTACTATTACACCAGATGCAGGGCCTGATGTTTCCGCTCCAGGTGACGCGCTTGAGCTCAAGTGGGAGTTCGACGAGGACTCTCAACGTTACTATGTTTCCTTTCCTGATGATCAGTAGTGGTGCCCAGTTGGGGGTGATCGGGACCATGTCGCATGTTGGGTTATCTTTTATTTTGGCGACGTAGTTGGGCCATGAGTGTTTTGATAATGTAATGTTATTTATGTACTTGATTGACGTGGCGAGTGTAAGCCAACTATGTTATCTCCCCTTTTATTATATATATTACATGGGATGTTGTGAAGATTGCCTAACTTGCGACATACGCCTTCAATGCGATTATGCCTCTAAGTCGTGCCTCGACACGTGGGAAATATAGTCGCATCGAGGGTGTTACACAGGTTGAGTTCAGATTTCATTAGATTAGATGGATTATCAGAACTTGACGTGGTTTTCCACTTAGCTATCTGAATTGAGAAAAAACATAGCTTTTGCTGTCTCTGAGGCAAAACTTGCTACTCCATATACATCTAATACTACTACTAGACAAGATACTACTCCATATACTACTAATATTACTACTGTATTTCATTTCAAAGTTCAAAATGCTGGTACTGAGATTTTCATTTCCAATGAGTGATGTTCTTCGTAGCAGTAGAAAAAACATAGCAACTTCTCTGATGTTATAAAGTTGTTCTTATATGGGTGAAACTTCACTTGTTTTTAGGCTAGTGTAGGGTGTTGCTTCTTCTATATGGGCCAACTATGTCACAAATAAATTGTTCCTTCTTCTGTATTTGACAAGTAATGACTTGCAAAGATGATGATCATCTTGCTAGTTTGCTGGTTTTTGTCCCCGAGAGGCCCTTGAGTTTGCCGGAATGTCGATTAACTTCCGTTCCGGCAAATTCGGGTACTCCATATGTCCTATTTTCAGCAAAGGTCATGCTGAAATTTTCCGTGAATTTTAGCATGACTTTGCTAAAAATAGGACATATGGGGTACTTGCGACTAATGTTGATTATCTTCTGCTCAAAATTTATGCTGCTATAATGTTGTAAGGGTACTAATTGGTCTCTTCTGCTGCTTATCAGAGATGGGGGGAAGCAGCCACCGCCGCACTGCCTCACCGGAGTACGAGTTGGATGCTTTCGAGTTCTTCACTATCATACTTTCATCTTCAGTATCAGCCACGAGGTAGGTATATAAAACGAGAGATCTCCCCTTCACCCATCTCATTATGATAACTCTGTTGTTTGCTACACCACTCCTTGTCCCAAATTGCAGAGGCTGCCTGACGCTTTTATGAAGATGCTGGGTGAAGATCCGCTAGATAATGTGAAGCTCCGACAGGCCGGCAGCGGGGTTCATAGGCTGTGGGACGTGGAGTTGATGATCGAGGAGGGCCACATGTACCTGTGCCGTGGCTGGGAGAAGTTCTACAGTGCCTACGACCTGCGGACCGGGTACTTTCTTCTCTTGAGGTACGACGATGACGCCACAATGCTCATCCTAAAGGTTTTCAACAAGACTATGTGTCGCATGCGCTACGCTGAAGACGAAGATGCCAGTGCGTTCTGCCTCTTCTTATTCCTCCATATTTGGCTTTGTCTCACATCGATTGTTAACGGTCATTGTTGCATTTGGACAGGCAATGAGAGCAGCAGCAGCGACACTGGCTACAGCCAAAGCAGCAGCGATTATGGATGTAGCAAAAGCAACAGCGATTCTGGCCTTAGCGAAAGCAGCAGCGACTCTGGCAGCAGCGAAGACAACAAGAAGGATGATTCGGGCTGGAGTGGGGGAGAAGAGGAGCAGAGTGGGGATGAGGAGCTGCAGGATGATGATGGGCATCAGGCTGAGGATGACCTAGCGGTAGTGGTGGCTGACCAAGGGCAAGAGATGGTGGTGGCTGACCAGGTGCAAGAGATGGTGGTGGGTGACCGTGGGCAAGAGATGGTGTTGGCTGACCATGGGCAAGAGATGGTGGTGGCTGAGGGTGGCCTCGCGATGGTAGCGCTGCCTGACAATTACCACGCACCAGTGGTGGCGCCGGCGATCCCACAGCTGGGCGACATGACCATGCCAATTGTGATAGAAGACTACATCCCACAGCTGCCTCCACTGCCTCCACCGCCTCGCCGCTCTTGGAGCATCAGACTGAGGAAGGAGAAGGAGAAGAACAATGAGAACTGAACTATGTCAGGTATGTTTGATCTCCAAAATGATATATATATATATATATATATATATATATACTTAGTTACCTATTTATCTCTAATATGCTTAGTTTCCTATAGGTTAGCTCCAAAATTACTTATGTTAGCACAAAATGATCAAGTTTACATAATAAGCTTATAGTCTTCTTCTTATTTTTCTTCTTATCCAAAATGACATATGTTAGCTTCATTTTACTTAAGTTGGCTCTAATATGCTAACTTAGAGCTTATATGCTTAGTTTCCTATAGGTTAGCTCCAAAATTACTTATGTTAGCACAAAACGATCAAGTTTACATAATAAGCTTATAGTCTTCTTCTTATTCTTCTTCTTAACCAAAATGACATAGGTTAGCTTCATTTTACTTAAGTTGGCTCTAATATGCTAACTTAGAGCTTATATGCTCAGTTTCCTATAGGTTAGCTCCAAAATTACTTATGTTAGCACAAAATGATCAAGTTTACATAATAAGCTTATAGTCTTCTTCTTATTCTTCTTCTTATTCTTCTTCTAGTCTCCTTCTTCTTCTCTTCTTCTTCCTCTTCTTCTAACTTCTTGTTTATCATTTTGCAAATTTGATTTAATTCACGGAAGCTTGCATGGATGGAGTGCTTCTTTTCCATTTGTGTTTTTATTTTGTATCAATGTGAAACTTTTGTGAATTGATGGATAACGGTGTTGAATGAACATTGTGAAACTTTTGTAATATGTAACGATGGAACTATGTGTTGGCTATGTATGTATATATGATGAAACTTGTGTGTTGGATATGATCTGGTGGACGCAGGTAACATCGTTACATATGGCCCCCTGTATGTAAGCTAAGCAGATTTGTGTTGTATGTTATCTCTAATATTTTTTAACCTGTGAAAATATCAGAAATGAAAAAAAAATCCCTAATATTCATACTAGTGGCGCACCACACAAGACACTAATGGCGCACTATTATAATCACACTAATGGTGCATCACCCAACAGGTGCGCCATTAGTATGCCAAAGCACATGGTTAAATATGGCCCCCTGAGAGGCATACTAATGGCGCATGGTGTTCTATACTAATGGCACACTGTTGCGCACCGGTGGTGCGCCATTAGTAAGAAATACTAGTGGCGTGATACTAATGGCGCACCAGCAGTGCGCCATTAGTGGGCAAAACTGGTGCGCCATTACTAGCCTTTTCCTAGTAGTGCTAATAGCAAGACTTCTCCCATGTCCTCAGGAACAAACATAACTACTCACAAAGCATATTCATGTTCATAATCATAGGGGTATTAATATGCATAATGGATCTGAACATATGATCTTCCACCAAGTAAATCAACTAGCATCAACTACAAGGAGTAATCAACACTACTAGCAACCCACAGGTACCAATCTGAGGGTTGGATACAAAGATTGGATACAAGATATGAACTAGGGTTTGAGATGAGATGGTGCTGGTGAAGATGTTGATGGAGATTGACCCCCTCCCGATGAGAGGATTGTTGGTGATGACGATGGTGATGATTTCCCCCTCCCGGAGGGAAGTGTCCCCGACAGAACAGCTCTGTCGGAGCCCTAGATTGGTTCCGCCAAGGTTCCGCCTCGTGGCGACGGAGTCTCGTCCCGAAAGCTTGCTTATGATTTTTTTCTCGATGAAAGACTCCATATAGTAGAAAATTTTGGGTATGGGGACGCAAGAGGGGGTAGATCTACTTTCTATACATCAGATCCATGGATCAAAATCAACAAAAACTCACAAGAAACTTCAAATCACAAAAAAAAATTGTATTGCTCTTTTTGTGGGGATTTTCGAAATTGGGCAAGAACAAGCAAAATAAGGCTAGAAAACTAAGAAGGGGGGCTCCAATTTCATGATAAACCATGGCTCTGCTACCAAGATTTTGAAGGGTGGAACCTTCAGTGGAGATCTTTCACGAATTGGAGGGGGAATCCCTAATAACAAGATGAACACAAGAGAGAAAACAAGAGGAACAGTCAAGAACAAGTCCAATCACACATCCACTAGACCAACAAACACACAAGATCCACAAGGTACATGAACAATCAAACAGAAACAAGATACATGGTAGAGTTCATCCCAAATCCTATGAAGGAGATGAGGGCTTGATGATCTAGATAGATCCTTCCCTATATGGGGGATTTATCCACTAGGGATCTTCTCCAATGGAGGTCCTGTACTCCAATGTAGTCTTGTCTCTCAAGAGGAATCCCACAAGGGGAGGTAAATGAGCTAAGATCTAATATCTAGATCTATTCTTAGCTAAGTCTAAATGGAGGAGGAAGGGAAGTATATATGGGTCCAAGGGATGAAGGGGTAAGTAGGGACGAGATGGGGATACAAGGGCCAAGCCCGACAACCACGCACAGGGGGCCCCGTGTGCACGGGGCAAGTGGATCCCGTGCGCACAGGGTATCCAGAGACCTGATGCATGAGCCCGTGCGCACGGGGTCCGGGAGGCCCATGGTCAGGGGGTCCCATGGGCATGGTACACGCCCGTGCGCATGGGGTCTTCAGGACCGTTAGCCTGGGAGGCCCGTGGGCACGGGGTCGGAGGGGCCCGTGTGCACGGGGTCACCTGGGAGCTGCTGCCTACTTCTTGGCGCTTCCTTCTCTGCTTCCAGACTTCCCTCTTGTATGGTGTAGATGTTCTCTTCTTCTTGGACTCCTCCTCGATGAATGTGTAGCTCCGCTCACACCTATGTATGCACATGAGAGAGGGGTCAAGTAGTATATCATCCTCAAAAGGTACAACTAGACACGTGTAAAGGAGATGATTCACCTTTGTATGTATGAAGTAGATGTGGCACGTGTCACTTGCCAAATGGACTCTTGACATGGTGATGTCCATAGGATGCTCCGCATCATTGTCACTCCAGGGTTGCCGGATCATAATACGTAGTAGGTGACTATAACTTGCTAGATCGGATCTAGAACATGGATATATTGGTGATAACATAAACGGTTCAGATCTGAAATCATGGCACCCGGGCCCAAAGTGAGAAGCATTAAGTATGGCAAAGTCATAGAAACATCAATCTTAGAACATAGTGGATACTAGGGATAAACCCCTAACAAAACTAACTCGATTACATGATGAATCTCATCCAACTCCTCACTGACCAGCGAGCCTACAAAGGAATTACTCACTCCTGGTGGGGAGCATCATGGATTTGGCGATGGAGAAGGGTTGGTGATGACAAAGAACGAAGACCCCCCTCTCCGGAGCCCCAAACGGACTCCAGATCTGGCTCCGTCTCCTGGATCACAATAATTCTTTCTCCCTGATTTTTTTCTTCGAAAATAGGATTTTATAGCGTCGGTTTCAGGGTCTGCGGGGCCACTAGGTGGGGACAACCCACCTGGGCACGCCAGGAGAGGGGGGCGCGCCCTGGTGGGTTGTGCCCACCCAGGGGCCCCTCTTCGGTGATCTTGGCTCCAGAAATTCTCTTTTATTATATAAAAAATCCTCGCAAAGTTTCGTTCCATTCCGAGAACTTTTATTTCTGCACAATAACAACACCATGGCAGTTCTGCTGAAAACAACGTCAGACCGGGGTTAGTTTCATTCAAATCATGCAAATTAGAGTCCAAGACAAGAGGAAAAGCGCTAGGAAAAGTAGATACGTTGGAGACGTATCAACTGCCATGTGGTGAATGACTGCTACTTAATCATTCTGTGGCTTGACACCACACTGATCGATGACGTGGGTCGTGGTGGAGTGGTTGGTGAGGTCGTTTTGTCTCTGTGTGTCCCGGCAGGACCTGCCGGGACGCCTTGGTTGTCTGCTTCTAAGTGTGGACTTGCCCCTTGCCGGGCTCTCTTGCCCGACAAGGGAGGCCCTTCTCTTGACGATACCTTGCTTTTCTGGCTTGGTCATGGTCCCTATGATCTGCATGTTGGTCCTTCTAATCTCTTAGTCTCTTGTACTTTGACTTGGGCTGGTTCTTCGATCTTGGTCCCATGCCTGTGCACAGTCTGGGCAACAGACCCAGGGTTTGGTGCACTGACACTTGGCTTGGGGATGCCTCGGATGGCATCCCCTCTTTTTTCTTCAATCTAGCGATAAATTTACTTGAGGCTATATTTTTATTCACCACATGATATGTGTTTTTCTTGGAGCGTGTTGTATTATATGAGTATTTTCTCTTTAGTTTGCCACAATCATGCTTGCTGTACACACCTTTTGAGAGGGACACACATTAATCATGAATTTATTAGAATAGTGTATGTGCTTCACTTATATATTTTGAGCTAAGTAGTTGCTCTAGTGCTTCACTTATGTCTATTTAGAGAACGGACATGGTTTTATTTTATAGAAATTGATGAACTCTCATGCTTCACTTATATTATTTTGAGAGTCTTAAAAATTGTATGGCAATTTGCTTAGGTTATCAATTTGGTCCTAATTTGATGGTTATCCAAGAAGGATACAATAAAAACTTCCATAAAGAGCACTGAATATATGAGAAGTTTGATTCCTTGCATTTGTTTTGAGATATAAAGATAGTGATATTAGAGTCATGCCAGAGAGTAATTGTGGATTAGTAGAAATACTTGTGTTAAGGTTTGTGATTCCTGAAGCTTGCATGTTAGTCTATCATTATGCATGTATAGAGCATGATTTATTTTTTATTATCTTCCTTATGAGTGGAGGTCGAGGACGAGCAATGATCATTTCCTACCAATCTATCCCCTAGCTAGGAGCATGCATATTAGTACTTTGCTTCGATGGCTAATAAATTTTTGCAGTAAGTATGTGAGTTCTTTATGACTAATGTTGAGTCCCTGGATTATACGCACTCTGACCCTTCCACCATTGGTAGCTAGTGTCACTAGTACCGCACAACTTTCGCCGGTGCATTAAACACACCATATACCCTTCCTCAAAAAAACCACCATACCTACCTATTATGGCATTTCTATAGCCATTTCGACATATATTGCCATGCAACTTCCACCGTTCTATTTATTATGACACATACCATTATTGTCATATTGCTTTGCATGATCATATAGTTGACATAGTATTTGTGGCTTGGCCATCGTTCATATTTTTTATGCATGTCACGCTAGATCATTGCACATCCCGGTACACCGCTAGAGGCATTCATATAGAGTCATATCTTTGTTCTAGTATCGAGTTGCAATTCTTGAGTTGTAAGTAAATAAAAGTGTGGTCATCATCATTACTAGAGCATTGTCCCATGTGAGGAAAGAATGACGGAGGCTATGATTCCCCCACAAGTCGGGATGAGACTCTGGACAAAAAATAAAATAAAATAAAATAAAAAATAGAGGCCAAGAGCCGAAAAGAAAAAAAGATAAAATGAGAGAAAATGAGAAGGGACAATGTAACTATCCTTTTGCCACACTTGTGGTTCGAAAATAGCACCATGTTCTTCATGATAGAGAGTCTCCTATTTTATCAATTTCATATACTAGTGGGAATTTTTCATTATAGAACTTGGCTTGTATATTCCAATGATGGGCTTCCTCAAATTGCCCTAGGTCTTCGTGAGCAAGCAAGTTGGATGCACACCCACTTAGTTTTCATTTGAGCTTTCATACACTTATTGCTCTAGTGCATCCATTGCATGGCAATCCTACTCACTTGCATCAATATCAATTCATGGGCATCTCCATAGCCCATTCGTTTGCCTAGTTGATATGAGACTTTCTCCCTTTTCGTCTTCTCCTCACAACCTGCACCAAACTCTAGTCCACCTATAGTGCCATATCCATGGCTCACGCTCATATATTGCATGAAAGTTGAAAAGCATTGAGAACATTAAAAGTATGAAACAATTGTTGGGATTGCCATCAGGGTTGTGCATGATAAATACTTTGTGTGATGAAGATAGAGCATGACAAGATTATATGATTTTGTAGGTATAACTTTGTTTAGCCATGATATTTGGGAAGACATGATTGATTTATTAGTATGCTTGAAGTATTATTATTTTTATGTCGATATTAAAGTTTTGTTTTGAATCTTATGGATCTAAATATTCATGTCACAATAAGAAAAATTACATTGATAAATATGTTAGGTACCATTCCACATCAAAATTCTGTTTTATCATTTACCTACTCGAGGACGAGCAAGAATTAAGCGTGGGGTTGCTTGATACATCTCTGTAACATCCCAATTTTCAATTTGGATGTTAATCATTAGGTCATCATATGCATCCATGATTCCTGCATTTTGAATTTGTTTTATTTGGACATTTTGATCCTAGAGACCTTAAGCAACTCAAGGATCATTTGAATTCTCAAAATTAGTAAATTGGATCAAGGTGATTTCTTTATTTGAATTATTTTTCCAATTATTTCGAAATAAATAAAATAATGAGATAAGAAAATATGACTTCTTCAAAACAGAGGAAATAATGGAAATTTAATTTTAAATAAAAATATTTCTTTTATTTGAGATTTTATTCGGTTAAATTAGGAAAAACTTGCATTTTAAAAACTGCATTTTAGCCCAGAAAAATGTTCATGTTGTCCTAATTAATAGGAGAGGACCATGAAAATTATTTTTGGGATTTTAGGATTTTTATTTATTTTATTTTAGGATATTTATTTCTCGGTGAAATTATATTAAAAAAACTCTCCCGCCGCCGAACTAGGACCGTGGTGCCGCTGTGACCGACCGGGAGTCCGCCTCCTGAGGCCGCCCCTTGCCCCAAGTCGCCGCCCCCAGGCTTTATAAGACGAGGTGCCGGGCCCTCTCCTCCCACCAAGCTGAGCCGTCCGCCGCCTCAGCCGCCGCCGCTGCTGAGCCGCCACGCCGCTACTCGCTGTTCGCGCCGCTCGCTGCCGTCGCCGCCTAAGCAAGTCGCTGCCGCTGCCGCTAGTTGCTGCCGCTGCCGTCGCCGCACGCTGCTGGAGCCGCCGTGGATCCGATCCGCCAGTGCCGAACCGGTATAAACCGATTTGGTTTTTTCTCGGTTTAGTTCGATTTTTTAAAACTCGGTTTATTTCGTTTAGATCGGTTTTATTTTTAGGGTTCGTTAATTAGCGAACGTTCACCCGATTTTCTCTATTAACAAACGAATTGGCTTGTTAGTTTCTGTTAACGGACGTTCGTCCGATAGATTTTTCCTTTTCTGTTTATTTTCGGCCAAGGACCTATCCGCGAATATTTTTCTTACAGATTAGTCCCTGATCTTCAAACCCTTATTACTTTTTGACCGCTTGTCCAAATCCAGTGAAACCAGCGCCAAAATCTTCGTCTTGATCCCCTCTGTCCAGATAATCAACTTGAACATGATTTTGAAAATTTAAAATTTGGTTTCAAGCAGATTTGAATTTGAACTTCTTTTGATCGTAGTTTGAGTTTCGTAGCTCCGATTCGATTGATTCTTTTTGCAAATCGAAGCTCTTCACTTGAACTTTCAGTTTAGATCTTTTCTTTTGGTTTTACCTTTGCTTCATATGCTTGAGTGCTTATGTATACTATTGTTTGTTCACGATAGAGTTTCTGGAGTGCGAGGCTTGCTACTACAAATCTCTAGGGTTTTCCGATCGTCAGCAAGGCAAGTAACACTTTGATCATATCTCTTTATTACCCAGTTTTTATGCATTAGTTTCAACCCTCAAACATTGCATGAGTAGGATTTGTTAACATGTGGGTATTGGGAAGTAGTTGATGGGGTAGGAACCTATTGTCTTATGTTCAAACCCTGGGTGTTACTATGTTATGCTTATACTGTTATGCTATGATCGTAGACATGAATTGGTTTGTGAGATTCATGAAAGATGTGAGAGTTATTTATATCTAAGGGTTAACTTAAGGTGGCTACTCTAATACACATCTAGGTGGATTGGTTGTGTGCACCTGGGGATATACCAGTGTTGTCCTAGGAGATTCCGGGGAACCCGTGTGATCATCCTATGGAATGCCACCCAGGCTCATAGGGGTCATAAGATTATTCATGCTAGAAACTTCCGTGTGCAGCCACAAGCCATTGTGGGCTCTGGCATAGTTGAGTAAGTTGTGGGAATCCTTTCCATGATGGGCTAGCAAATGTAGAGGATTGTAGGTGTACCGGCATGTCTATCGATTAAGGGGCCTCCTTGGAAAGACTGTGTCTCGATCATCCGTTTCTCAAACGTCATGCAGTGTGAGAAATAAAATGGAGGAGATCATGTCTTGTGGGGAAAAGTGAGCAAACCTCTGCAAAGTGTATAAACTAATCATGCTTAGTCGTGTCCCCTGTTATGGACATCTTGAGTATCTGGTACTTGAATTATTATGTTGATCTCATCACTTTACTTAATGAATTTGGCAGGTTATTAATTTTCATTTTAGGATTGAGTTGGGGTTACCTTCTCAATAATTTCAACAAACTTTGTAGTTAATAAATCATATTGCTTTGTTGTAGGGAAAAACTAGCTTTATGCAAATGATAAACATAGAGCCTCCACCAGCCATATATGCATGTAGTGATAGCTGTTATTTTGTTCATTGCTCTATAGTGTTATCTTGCTAGCATATTCCATGTGTTGACCTACACGGCTACAACGTATCATGTTGCAGAATTTTCAAACGAAGAGTAAGGTGCGCTAGGTCATTGACAGAGGGATAAATCCATTGCAGCCTACATACAGGAGTTAAATCAACACATACATCGTCAAGAGAACCAAATATGCGCCAATATGGTAGACATGAAGAAGGTGATGACCTAGAACATGGAGCTAGCAGAGGAACTCAAGTCTACGCGTGATGGGTATGAAGAGGAAATTGTTGTACTACTGGAGAAGAATGAAGATCTGAAGAAGAAGCTAGGAATATTCATGGGAGATCTCGAACCTGAAGAGGACATCCGTTTTGAAGACTACATCATTCTAGACGACACAGACTCTGACCCGACAGTGATGATGATTATGAAGACAAAGCTGGAGCAGATATCATGGAGTCTTCCACCGAACAAAATTTCTAGTCGACTACCATATTATCATTAGTATTCTTCCATGTATAGAGTAATAGTCCGAGCATTTTGTAACGGTAGCTTAGATCGATTATATGATCTTGTTTGAATTGAGTGGTGTGAGATGAATGTGTTTGTCTCATGTGCATATGGGTAGTGATTTCTCTTTAGACCTCACTGTCTGTTGTCACCCCTCTAAACCTATCAGATGCCTCTGAGACGTGACCCCGCATTTGCCTTCCCACCAAAGCTCACTCAGTTGATCCAACAGCAGAATGCCTTGATGCAGTTGCTAGTCCAGAACCAAGACAACAACAACAACCCACCGCCGCCACCTCCGATCGACAACTTAGCCCATTTTCTAAGGTTGAATGCGCCGGTGTTCTCTAGTAGCACCGAGCCGATTGTTGATGATGAATGGCTTCGAAAGATTGGAAGGGAGCTGACCACCGCAGGTTGCACAGATGCTAAGAAGGTGCATTTTTCCGCACATCAACTGGATGGACCCGCAGCCTCATGGTGGGAGAATTACACAGTCACTTTCCCTATGGCCAATATCACTTGGGATCAGTTTCAGCAAGCATTCCGCACTACACATGTCTCACCCGGAGCCATGAGTATGAAGAAGCGTGAGTTTCACAACTAGCACCAGGGAAACCGTACTATGGCGTAGTACGTGGATGAGTTCAGCAAGTTAGCTCACTATGCCCCAGATGATGTGGCCACAGATGCCGCGAAGTAGGAGAAGTTTATGGAGGGGCTAAATGACGAGCTGAGTATGCGATTGATGGTGGCAACATTCGCCAACTATCAGGAGCTGGTAGAAAGGGCTCTTATGATTGAAGGCAAGAAACAACAGATTGAGTTTCGCAAACGGAAGTATGGATAGGGGAAGTACAACTTTGGAGCTCAGCAGAAGCCTCGTTTCACTCCGAACTCGGGAGGACACACCCATCATAACCATGGAGGCCATTCTCACAATGGAGGAAGTTCACATAATCACAGTGGCCCTAAGAATGGGAACAGGAATGGGAATGGAGGAAGCAGCAGTTAGAGTCGTTGAAACCCAGCAACACCTGCCAAGAAGGATCTGAGTCATGTTACCTGTTTCAAGTGTGGGAATATTGGACATTACGCCAATGAATGTCCTGAGATAAAGAATGGAAACGGAAATGGAAGCTCTAGGAAGAAGCCCAACCCTTTCACCAGAGGGCAGGTGAACCACGTCAACATGGAGGAAGTTGAAGAGCGGCCCGATGCTATTATTGGTAAGTTTTTGATTAAGTCATTTACTACTATTGTCCTTTTTGACACTAGTGCATCACATTCATACATATCAAGGGGATTTGTGGATAATTTTAAGTTACTCACTATAGCCCTTAAGACACCTATGTTAGTAAGCTCACCTGTAGAGGAGTATATGGCTAGCAGAGGATGTTTTCAGTTGCCATTGACCATAGGCAGGCATGTTTTCCCCTCCGACCTAATAATTTTGGAGTCACAAGGATTGGATGTGATACTAGGCATAGATTGGTTATCGATGTATGAAGGAAACATCGATTGTGCTAGTATGTCAATTCGCCTCACTACCCCAGGGGGTAAACGGATAAAGTATGTGTCTAGGCATACGCCAAGGAGGACTCAAGTAAATTAACTCTCGGGAGTTTTTCAGGAGGAAGTGCCAGTTGTGAAGGATTATCCTGATGTATTTCCAGAGGAATTACTAGGGATGCCACCAGATCGATACATAGAATTTTTGATAGAGTTGTTACCAGGCACCGGACCAATATCGAAGAGACCGTATCGGATGCCCGCAAATGATCTGGAGGTAATTAAGAAGCATATTAAGGAGTTATTGGAGGAAGGTTATATCCGACCATGTTCATCACCATGGGGAGCCCCAGTCCTCTTAGTTGGGAAGAAGGATGGATCCTTGAGAATGGTTGTTGATTATCGTGCACTGAATGGGGTGACGATTAAGAACAAATACCCACTACGGATGATCAACGATTTGTTTGACTAGCTGTAGGGAGCTAAAGTATTCTCCAAGATCGATCTTCGATCGGGATACCACCAGTTGAAGATCCGAGAACAAGATATACCAAAGATAGGTTTTGCCACAAGGTATGGGCTATATGAGTACACGGTCATGTCTTTTGGATTGACTAACGCCCCTGCCTATTTTATGAGTATGATGAATAAGGTGTTCATGGAGTTCTTGGATAAGTTTGTTGTGGTGTTCATTGATGATATATTGGTGTACACGAAGAATGAAGAAGAACGCGAGGAACATTTGCGCTTAGTTCTCGAGCAGCTCAGGGAACATCAGCTATACGCCAAGTTTAGCAAATGTGAGTTTTGGTTGAAAGAAGTTGGATTTCCCGGACATGTTATATCTGGAGAATGTATAGCAGTAGACCCTACCAAGGTTCAGTCTATCACTGAGTGGTTGGCACCCACCTCAATTGGAGAGATACACGGTTTTCTTGGACTCGCGGGATATTACCGGAGATTCATTGAGATTTTTTCCAAGGTTGCGAAGCCCATGACAGAGTTATTGAAGAAGGACACCAAGTTCAAATGGACCGAAGAATGTGAGGCCAGTTTTCAGGAGTTGAAGAAACGTTTAGTTATAGCCCCAGTGCTAATTCGTCTGGATATACGCAAGGATTTCCAAGTATATTGCAACGCTTCTCGCCCGGGACTTGGAGGTGTACTTCTGCAAGACGGAAGAGTTTTCTCACATGCCTACCGTCAGCTTCGACCTCATGAGTTGAATTATGCCACGCATGATTTGGAGTTAGCAGCCGTAGTGCATGTGCTCAAGACCTGGAGACATTTTCTTATTGGAAACCGTTGTGATGTATACACGGATCATAAGAGTTTGAAGTATATCTTCACACAGAAGGAGTTGAATCTCAGGCAGAGGAGATGGTTGGAGCTCATAAAGGATAATGATATGAAGCTGCATTATCATCCAGGAAAGTCCAATGTTGTAGCAAACGCATTGAGCCGCAAGAGTTATGTAAATACTCTCACAACCAAAGGATTACCGTAGGAGTTAGCCGACGATCTCGGAGAACTTCGAATGGAGATAGTTCCAAGAGGTTTTGTAGCAGCATTAGAGGTTCAGTCCACATTGTTGGGAAAGATTCGAGAAGCCCAGAAGACTGATAAGGAGATTGCGGAGATAAACGAAAGGGCAAAGGTTTTTGTGAGGATGAGCATGAAACTTTATGGTTTGAGGACCATATTTATGTGCCCAATGACCCATACATCAGGAAGTTAATACTTCAGGAGGCTCATGATTCACCATACTCGATTCACCTAGGAAACACCAAGATGTATTTGGATTTGAAGGAACATTTCTGGTGGACAGGTATGAAGAAGGATATTGCCGAGTATGTTGCAGTATGTGACGTATGTCAGAGAGTTAAGGCAGAGCACCAGAAGCCAGCAGGATTACTTCAGCCTATGCCAGTACCCGAATGGAAGTGGGATAAGCTTGGAATGGATTTCATCACCGGATTACCCAGGACACGATTAGTCTAGGACTCCATCTGGGTAGTAGTAGATCGCTTGACCAAAGTGGCTCACTTTATCCCCATGAAAACCACTTATATGAGCGCAAAGTTGGCCAAGATATATATGATCAGGATCCTATGTCTGCATGGAGTTCCAAGGACCATCGTATTAGATAGAGGAACACAGTTTACCTTGAAGTTTTGGAATCAGTTACACCATACTTTGGGTACCAGGCTAGAGTTTAGTATAGCTTTTCATCCACAGACAGATGGATAGACCAAGAGAGTCAATCAGATTCTGGAGGACATGTTGAGAGCTTGTGTGCTAGATTATGGATCTAGTTGGGATGATAATTTGCCTTACGCAGAGTTCTCATATAACAACATCTACTAGGCTAGTTTAAAGATGGCCCCTTTTGAAGCTTTGTATGGAAGGAGGTGCGGGACACCCTTGATGTGGGATGAAGTTGGAGATCGTCAATTGTTCGGACCAGATTTAATCAGAGAGTCTGAAGAGAAGGTTAAGTTGATTTGTGATAGACTGAAGGTAGCTCAGTCCAGGCAGAAGAGTTATGCTGATACTAAATGCAAGGAGGTAGCCTATGAAGTCGGAGACAGAGCATATCTCCGCGTGCCACCACTTTGAGGAGTTAAACGATTTGGAGTTAAAGGAAAGTTAGCCCCAAGATTTGTAGGACCATACCGAGTTATGGACCGTATGGGAGAAGTAGCCTACAAGTTGGAGTTACCCGAAGGATTATTAGGAGTTCATGATGTATTTCACGGTTCTCAGTTAAATAAGTGCCATGCAGAGATGGCCGATATTCCTCTGAGAGATACAGTGCCCCTGGAAGCTATTCAGTTGGAGAGTGACCTAACTTATGAGGAGAAACCTATTAAGATTCTCGAGTTTGCCAGCCGAGTTACTAATACGTCTCCATCGTATCTACTTTTCCAAACACTTTTGACCTTGTTTTGGACTCTAACTTGCATGATTTGAATGGAACTAACCCGGACTGACGCTGTTTTCAACAGAATTGCCATGGTGTTATTTTTGTGCAGAAATAAAAGTTCTCGGAATGACCTGAAAATCAACGGAGACATGTTTTGGAATAAATAAAAAATATTGGCGAAAGAATCAACACCGGGGGGCCACACCCTATCCACGAGGGTGTAGGGCGCACCCACGCCCCTAGGGCACGCCCCTGCCTCGTGGGCCCCCTGAGGCTCCACCGACGTGAACTCCAACTCTATATATTCACGTTCAGGGAGAAAAAAATCAGAGAGAAGGATTCATCGCGTTTTACGATACGGAGCCGCCGCCAAGCCCTAATCTCTCTCAGGGAGGGCTGATCTGGAGTCCGTTCGGGGCTCCGGAGACGGGAATCCATCGCCATCGTCATCATCAACCTTCCTCCATCACCAATTTCATGATGCTCACCACCGTGCATGATTCCATCTTAGGCTTGCTGGACGGTGATGGGTTGGATGAGATTTACCATGTAATCGAGTTAGTTTTGGTAGGGTTTGATCCCTAGTATCCATTATGTTCTAAGAATGGTGTTGCTATGACTTTGCTATGCTTAATGCTTGTCACTAGGGCCCGAGTGCCATGATTTCAGATCTGAACCTATTATGTTTCCATGAATATATGTGAGTTCTTGATCCTATTTTGCAAGTCAATAGTCACCTACTATGTGTTATGATCCGGTAACCCTAAACTGACAATAATCGAGACCACTCCTGGTGATGACTGTAGTTTGAGGAGTTCATGTATTCAATAAGTGTTAATGCTTTGGTCCGGTACTTTATTAAAAGGAGACCTTAATATCCCTTAGTTTACAATAGGACCCCGCTGCCATGGGAGGGTAGGACAAAATATTTCATGCAAGTTCTGTTCCATAAGCACGTATGACTATATTCGGAATACATGCCTACATTACATTGATGAACTGGAGCTAGTTCTGTTTCACCCTATGTTATAATTGTTGAATGAGGAATCGCATCCGACATAATTATCCATCACCGATCCATTGCCTACGAGATTTTCACATATTGATCTTTGCTTAGTTACTTTTCCGTTGCCACTATTACAATCACTACAAAAACTACTACTGTTACTTTTGCCACCGTTACCGCTACTTCCATATTACTTTGCTAATAAATACTTTGCCGCAGATATTAAGTCTTTCAGGTGCGGTTGAATTGACAACTCAAATGTTAATACTTGAGAATATTCTTTGGCTCCCCTTGTGTCGAATCAATAAATTTGGGTTGAATACTCTACCCTCGAAAACTGTTGCGATCCCCTATACTTGTGGGTTATCAAGACTATTTTCTGGCACCGTTGCCGGGGAGCATAGATTTATTATTTGAGTCACTTGGGATTTATATCTCTTGATCACTATGAGGAACTTGAAAGATGAAAGAACCAAGATTTTTTCCCTCAACTCTGAGGGGAGGTAAGGAACTGCCATCTAGCTCTGCACTTGATTCACCTTCTATTTCTAGTAAACTTGCGACACCTACTCCTGCTATTGATTCTGATAGGTCGTGTGTTATTGATGATGCCACATCTACTTTGCATGATACTTATGATTAAACTACTTCTATGCTTGATAACACTATGCCATTAGATGAATTTCTTGATGAACAACTTGCTAGGGTTAGAGAGAATGAAATTATTGAAACTGATAATATTGATGAAAGTGGTGATGAAGATTCCCCCCCTAGATATGAATTTCCTGATGTTCCTATCTTAAGAAACTGCTAGAGATCTGTTAGCTTGCAAAGATAGATTTGTTAGAGATCTGTTAGCTTGCTAGGGTTATGTTATGGATGAAGAAACTGCTAGAGATCTGTTAGCTTGCAAAGATAGATATGATCTTAAGAAACTATTAGCTAAGGTGAAAGAAAAATCTTTGAATGCTAGAATGAAATATGACCATGCCTTTGCTACTTCACCTATCTGTATTTCTGATAAGGATTATGATTTCTTCGTCGATCCTGAGATAATTACTTTGGTTGACTCTGATCCGTTTTACGGCTGTGAATCTGAAACTATTGTGGCACATCTTACTAAATTGAATGATATAGCCACCCTATTCACTAATGAGGAAAAAAAATGTTACTACTATATCCTTAAGTTATTTCCGTTCTCATTAAAGGTGATGCTAAAACATGGTTTAATTCTCTTGATCCTGGTTGTGTGCGTAGTCCCCAGGATATGATTTATTATTTCTCTGCTAAATATTTCCCCGCTCATAAGAAAAAGCTGCCTTAAGGGAAATATATAATTTTGTGCAAATTGAAGAAGAGAGTCTCCCACAAGCTTGGGGGAGGCTTCTACGATTACTTAATTCTTTGCCTGATCATCCTCTCAAGAAAAATGAAATACTTGATATCTTTTACAATGGACTAACCGATGCTTCTAGAGACCACCTAGATAGTTGTGTTGGTTGTGTTTTCAGGGAAAGAACTATTGATCAAGCTGAATTGCTATTGAATAATATGTTGAGTAATGATAATGATTGGATACTTCCTGAACCAACTCCTAAGCCAACTCTGAAGAAAAGGGGTATTCCATTTCTTAGTCCTGAAGAAATGCAAGAGACGAAGAAATCTATGAAAGAAAAGGGTATTAAAGCTGAAGATGTTAAGAATTTACCACCTATTGAAGAAATACATGGTATTGATAACCCGACACAGGTAGTAAAGGTAAATTCTCTCTATAGATTTGATAAGGTTGAAATCCCATCTACTAAGTTTGCTAGCCAATGCTTGGATGAGTTTGATAATTTTATTGTTAAACAAGAAGACTTCAATGCTTATGTTGGTAGACAATTCAAACATAATGATTATATGATTGAACACTTGAGTGATTATATGTCTAGAGTTAAAGGTGAGCTTAAACTTATTAGTAAACATGCTTCTATGGTTACCACTCAAGTAGAACAAGTGCTTAAAGCTCAGAATGATTTGCTCAATGAATTAAATAATAAGAAAAATGATAATGTTGTTAGAGTTGTGACTAGAGGGGGTAAAATGACTCAACAACCTCTGTATCCCGAGGGCCACCCTAAGAGAGTTGAGCAAGATTCTCAGAGAACTAATATTGATACACCTAGTTCTTCTAAGAAGAAAAAAAAATTATAGGACTTTGCATGCTTCTAGTGAACATCTTGTTGACACACCTGAGAATCCCAATGATATTTCCATTTCTGATGCTGAAACACAATATGGTAATGAACATGAACCTAGTGATAATGTTAACGATGATGTTCATGTTGATGCTCATCCTAGCAATAACAATGATGTAGAGATTGAACCTACTATTGATCTTGATAACCCACAATCAAAGAATCAACGTTATGATAAGAGAGATTTCGTTGCTAGGAAGCACGGTAAAGAAAGAGAACCATGGGTTCAGAAATCCATGCATTTTCCTCCTAAACTATCCAAGAAAAAATATGATGAGGATTTTTGAGCACTTTTCTGAAATGATTAGACCTATCTTTTTGCGTATGCGTTTGACTGATATGCTTAAAATGAATCCTTATGTTAAGTACATGAAAGATATTGTTACAAATAAAAGAAAGACACCAGAAGCTAAAATTTTCACCATGCTTGCCAATTATATTTTTAAAGGTGGAATACCTAAGACACTAGGAGATCCAGGAGTAATAACTATACCATGCTCCATTCAAAGAAACTATGTTAAAACTGCTTTATCTAATCTTGGAGCCGGTGTTAGTGTTATGCCTCTCTCTTTATATCGTAGACTTGATTTGGATAAGTTGACACCTACTGAAATATCATTGCAACTGGCTGATAAATCAACTGCTATACCTGTCAGTATTTGTGAGGACATGCTTGTTGTGGTTGCAAACGTTACTATTTTAACGGACTTCGTTATTCTTGATATTCCCGAGGACGATAGTATGTCTATTCTTCTTGGTAGACCCTTTTTGAATACTGCAGGGGCTGTTATTGATCGCAACAAAGGCAATCTCACTTTTCATGTGAATGGTAATGAGAATACGATACATTTTCCAAGGAAACAACCTCAAGTCCACAATATAAATTCTATTGGAAAAACTTCAACAATTACTATTGGAAGTTTTGAATTTCCTCTTCCTATTGTCAAAAAGAAATATGATATTCTTATTGTTGGGGACATGCATATCACCGTTGAGGTAACTTAGTGTTATTCGAAAATTCTCCAGTTTCATGTTATTCGGAAAGAGTTTGTTAACAAGACTTGATCAACTTTTTTAGTGGATTCCTTTTGATGAGCATGAGATGGATGAAGTTAGAAAGCACAACTCTCTGTACCCTCCTTTTACTTTCTGTTATGTAGATTAAATAAAGCAAAATAGTATTTTATGTCTGTTTTCTGAATTATCCTTGCAAAAAATACCCTGAAAATTATAGTTCTCCAAATGTCCTGAAAATGAAATATGATTTTTTCTAGAATATTTAAGAATTATTTGCACTGAGAACACACCAGGGGGCCACACCACCTGACCACGAGGGTCCAGGGCACAACCACCCCCTAGGGCGTGCCCCTTGCCTCGTGGACCCCACGTGGGCCCCCTCCACTTATTCCTGCACCCACACACTTTGTCTTCCTCCAGAAAAAAATCCTCTCATAGCTCAAACCCGTGTTCTAGCTCATCTTGCTGCCATTTTCGATCTCCTTGCTCAAAGCTCCATTCACAAAACTGCTTTGGGGGATATTTCTTTGGTATGTGACTCCTCCAATGGTCCAATTACTTTTTGTTCTAGTGCTTTATTTATTGCAAGTTTTTGCTGCTAAGGTGACCCTGTTCTTGAGCTTGCATGTCAAATTTATATGGTCAAAAGTAGTTTTAATGCATGATATGGCCTCTAGGCACTTGTAGGAGTAGTTGCTATCAATCTTGTTGAGTTTGGTTCACTTTTATTTTGAGTCACTAAAAATTTCAGAAATTTTTCAGAGAAAGAAAATGATGAAGAGATTGTTGAGGGGCTTTTCGAGCCGAAGCTCGAAGGATAAGCAAAGTGAAGAGAATAAGAAGCCCAAATATAATCTCCCTCGCAGTTTGGAGGTTCGGCCGTGCAAATGGCCTTGTGATGAGTTCTTGAGAGCAGCCGGGATTTATGAGGACTTGTATTATTTGGCTGAAAATGTAGGCCTCATCGACTTCCTTCGTGACCAGCGTGAACAGTATCTCCTACTCAATAATATTTTCATGCAAAAATTTACTTTTGTGCTAAGAAATCACCACCTTTAGTGGAATCTCACTTATATGATGAGGTTAAGGAGATGTCACTGTATGATTTTTGTTGGGTCTATAAGATACCCTTTGCGGGAAGCATAGAGGAACCACATCGTAATGATGTGGAGGGGTTTACTGATACAATTGCTGTAGGGAAAACGAGGAAAGTTTTTGATGCAAGAATTACTAGCATACATTTTCATGTTCTACGCTACTTTGCAATATTTGCTAGTAGATGCTTAATTGGTCACGGGAACAGTGGAAATCTCAGTGCTCCTGATATTGTTATTTTGCGCCATGCTTTGTTTCGTGATACAACTTTCAGTTTAGGCGCTATTGTTGCTAAACGATTAAATCTGAACCGTACAAAGGGCCCCATCTTCGGAGGCATTTTTGCTTTGTTCCTTGCTGCACACTTTAGGATACCTATTAGGCACTATGAGAAAGAGGAAAAGTTGCTACCCCCTATTTTTCTAGATTATAATAGTATGGTAGCACATGATTTTATTGTTAACGATAAGAAAAGGATGCTTAAGTATAAATTGATATTTGATAAAAAATACTGTGAGATTATTACCTTACCTGCACCGTTTATGCATACTAGAGCCTGACACCAGCTCCAGAGCTGAGTCAGAGCCACCCCTTGACCCTTGTTGATAGTCTGTTTATCAGTGGGATCCGGAGTAGATCGCCACCAATGTGGCACCCAGAGGACACTCCTCCATACACCGGAGAGGGCAACTTTGAGCCATGGCCCTAGACCAACTTACGCCAAAAGCCTAAGCTTGGGGGAGTACGTATTTCTCACTGACATTATATTCATGTTCACACACTCATGCCAGTTGTCGGTGCTCATACTTTTTCATTGTACAATCCATGCTAGTTTATTCTCTTTTCTAAGCCTCCTTCTTCTGTGTTTGAAAAACCTTAAGAAAAACCAAAAAAATTAGTTGTAGCTTTTAGCTAGTTTACTTTCCATGCTTGTAGTAGTAATTAAAAAGAAAACCCAAAAAGATTTCTCGTTCTTCTTTTGCTTGTTGGCAGCTTTCCCGTGTAAATAGTTTTGTTTCTTTTCTTTGGGGGTCGAGAGGAGAAGACCGTAATGAAAATGTTGAGTGGCTCTCATATGCATTATTGTTGATTTAATAAAGAGCCCATATTACCTCGTCTTCTCCCTTGTATTGAGTGCTTGCAGATTCCAGCTTAGTCCAATGCACGTGCACCATTATTATTATCCACACCATTCGGTCATGCAATTGAAAGGCAATAATGACGATATATGATGTACTGATTGAGATGAGAAAAGTTGGTATGAACTCGACCTATCTTGTTTTTGTAAATATGATTAGTTCACCGTTCCTGATTCAGCGTATTATGAATGAAACATGTTTGCAATGACAATTAGAGATTATAGTTGCTCATGCCATGTTTAATTAGCTAGGAGTTTATAATGATTTACCTTGTGTGCCAACATGCTATTAAAATGGTTGTGATGTGGTATGATAGGGTGGTATCCTCCTTTTAATGATTCGAGTGGCTTGACATGGCACATGTTCACGCATGTAGCTGAAACAAAATCAACATAGCCTCCACGATTTTATGTTCATGGTGAATTATACCCTACTCATGCTTGCACTAAGTATTGATTAATTTTAATGCATGTTCAGGACTGCTGTCGCTCTCTAGTTGGTCGCTTCCTAGTCTCTTTATAGCCTTCACTTGTACTAACAGGAAATACTGCTTGTGCATCCATTTCCACAAACCCCAAAGTTATTCCATATGAGTCCACCATACCTTCCTATATGCGGTATCTACTTGCCATTCCAAGTAAATTTCTATGTGCCAAACTCTAAACCTTCAAATGAAATTCTGTTTTGTATGCTCGAATAGCTCATGTATCAACTAGGGTTGTCTATATCTTCCATGCTAGGTGGGTTATTCTCACGAGGAGTGGACTCCGCTCCTCATTCACGAGAATATGGCTGGTAACCGGGATGCCCAGTCCCATGCTTAAATTAAAATAATTGCAAACAGAACTCCCCTAGGATTGTTGTTAGTTGGAGGCACCCGTTGTTTTAGACAAGCCATGGATTGATGTTTGTTGTTGTTGGGGGAGTATAAACTTTACCATTCCGCTTAGGAACCGCTTATAATGTGTGTAGCATGGAAGATATCGAGATCTCTCAGTTGTTACGTTGACAATGAAAGTATGCCACTCAAAATATTATTTATCTCTATTCCAAAGTTGTGCTCTGGCACCTCTACAAATCCATGCTTCCCTCTGCAAAGGGCCTATCTATTTACTTTTATGTTGAGTCATTGTCCTCTTATTAAAAAGCACCAGTTGGAGAGCACCGCTTTCATGTGCATGCATTACTATTAATTTACATTGCGTATGACTGTGACTGGATCTCTTTTACCATGAATTACAATGTTTAATAAGTCCTTGAGCTTCAGAGGTGCTTTGCATTTATGTTTCGCGGTCTGAGAAAGGGCTAGCGAGATACCATCTTGTTATATCATATTATGATTGTTATGAGAAAGTGCTGTCATCCGAGATTTATTATTATTGCTCGCTAGTTGATTATGCCATTGATATGAGTAAACATGAGACTTAAATGTTACTATGAATATGGTTAGTTCATAATCTTTGCTGAAAACTTGAATGTTGGCTTTACATATTTACAACAACAACATCAAACAGAGTTTGTAAAAGTTTTTCTTTATCACTTTCAGTTTGTCAACTGAATTGCTTGAGGACAAGCAAAGGTTCAAGCTTGCGGGAGTTGATACGTCTCCATCGTATCTACTTTTCCAAACACTTTAAACCTTGTTTTGGACTCTAACTTGCATGATTTGAATGGAACTAACCCGAACTGACGTTGATTTCAGCAGAATTGCCACGGTGTTATTTTTGTGCAGAAATAAAAGTTCTCGGAATGCCCTGAAAATCAACGGAGACACGTTTTGGAATAAATAAAAAATACTGGCGAAAGAATCAACACCAACGTCAACTCGAAATCTATATATTCACGTTCAGGGAGAAAAAATCAGAGAGAAGGATTCATCGCGTTTTATGATATGGTGCCGCCACCAAGCCCTAATCTCTCTCAGGGAGGGCTGATCTGGAGTCCGTTCGGGGCTCCGGAGAGGGGAATCCATTGCCATCGTCATCATCAACCTTCCTCCATCACCAATTTCATGATGCTGACCACCGTGCGTGATTCCATCGTAGGCTTGCTGGACGGTGATGTGTTGGATGAGATTTACCATGTAATCGAGTTAGTTTTGGTAGGGTTTGATCCCTAGTATCCATTATGTTCTAAGATTGATGTTGCTATGACTTTGTTATGCTTAATGCTTGTCACTTGGGCCCGATTGCCATGATTTCAGATCTGAACCTATTATGTTTCCATGAATATATGTGAGTTCTTGATCCTATTTTGCAAGTAAATAGTCACCTACTATGTGTTATGATCCGGTAACCCCGAAGTGACAATAATCGGGACCACTCCCGGTGATGACCGTAGTTTGAGGAGTTCATGTATGCACTAAGTGTTAGTGCTTTGGTCCGGTACTCTATTAAAAGGAGGCCTTAATATCCCTTAGTTTCCAATAGGACCCCGCTGCCACGGGAGGGTAGGACAAAATATGTCATGCAAGTTCTTTTACATAAGCATGTATGACTATATTTGGAATACATGCCTACATTACATTGATGAACTGGAGCTAGTTCTGTGTCACCGTATGTTATAATTGTTGCATGAGGATCACATCCGACATAATTATCCGTCACCATTCCATTGCCTATGAGCTTTTCACATATTGATCTTTGCTTAGTTACTTTTCCGTTGCCACTGTTACAATCACTACAAAAACTACTAATGTTACTTTTGCCACCGTTACCGCTACTTCCATATTACTTTGCTACTAAATATTTTGCTGCAGATATTAAGTCTTTCAGGTGCGGTTGAATTGACAACTCAACTGTTAATACTTGAGAATATTCTTTGGCTCCCCTTGTGACGAATCAATAAGTTTGGTTTGAATACTCTACCCTCGAAAACTGTTGTGATCCCCTATACTTGTGTGTTATCAGTTACATGCAGCAAGGTCATCAAGTTTTCCAAAGTTCAGTGGAGCCATCATACCGAGGAAGAAGCCACCTGGGAGCGAGAAGAAGACCTATGGAAAGACCACCCACACCTTTTTGCTAGCCAACCCAAATATCGAGGGCGAGATTCATCTTTAGGGTGGTAGGTTTGTAACATCCCAATTTTCAACTTGGATGTTAATCATTAGGTCATCATATGCATCCACGATTCCTACATTTTGAATTGGTTTTATTTGGACAATTTGATCCTGGAGACCTTAAGAAACACAAGGATCACTTGAGAGAGTTGGACGTTTTCATAAAATTGCATTTTTGAATTCTCAAAATTGGTAAATTGGATCAAGGTGATTTTTTATTTGAAATTATTTTTCCATTTATTTCCAAATAAATAAAATAATGAGAGAAGATAATATGACTTCTTCAAAAGAGTGGAAATAATGGAAATTTAATTTTAAATAAGAATATTTGCTTTATTTGAATTTTATTCGGTTAATTTAGGGAAAAATTGCATTTTAGCACAGGAAAATGTTCATGTTGTCCTAATTATTAGGAGAGGACCGTGAAAATTATTTTTGGGATTTTAGGATTTTTGGTTATTTTATTTTTGGATTTTCTTTTTTGGTGAAATTATTTAAAAAAACTCTCCCGCCGCCGAACTGGGCCGGCCCAAGTCGCTAGCCCAGCCCAGCCAAGCGCCCCGCCGCCTCCCCGAGTCCAGCCGGAGCACGGGACCGCGCCGCCGCCGTGACCGACCGGGAGTCCGCCTCCCGAGGCCGCCCCCTGCCCCAAGTCGCCGCCCCAGGGCTTTATAAGCCGAGGCCCCGGGCCTTCTCCTCCCACCAAGCCGCGCCGCCCGCCGCCTCAGTCGCTGCCTATGCTGAGCCACCGCGCAGCTGCTCGCTGCCGCGCCGCCGCCGCTCGCTGCCCGCGCCGCCGTCGCTCACCGCTTCTAGCTGCTGCCGGTGCCATCGCCACCTTGCTGCACGCTGCCGGAGCCGCCGCCAATCCGGTCCGCCCTCGTCACAGAACAAGTATAAGCCGATCCGGTTTTTTCTCGGTTTAGTTCGTTTCTTTAAGTTCAGTTTATTTCGTTTAGATCGGTTTTAATTTTAGGGCTCGTTAATTTGCGAATGTTCACCCGATTTTCTCTGTTAACAAATGAATTCGTTCGTTAGTCTCTTTTAGCGGACATTCATCCGATAGATTTTTCTTTTTCTGTTTATTTTCGGCCAGGGACCTATCTACGAATAGTTTTCTTACAGATTAGTACCTGGTCTTCAAACCCTCATTACTTTTTGTTCACTTGTCCAAATCCAGTGAAACCAACGCCAAAATCTTCGTCTTGATCCCCTCTGTCCAGATAATCAACTTGAACATGATTTTGATAATTTAAAATTTGGTTTCAAGAAGATTTGAATTTGAACTTCTTTTGATCGTACTTTGAGTTTCGTAGCTCCGAATCGATTGATTCTTTTTGCAAATCGAAGCTCTTCACTTGAACTTTCAGTTTAGACATTTTATTTTGGTTTTACCTTTGCGTCATATGCATGGGTTCTTATGTATGCTATTGTTTGTTCATGATAGAGTTTTCAGAGTGTGAGGCTTGCTACTACGAATCTCTAAGGTTTTGCGATCATCAGTAAGGCAAGTAACACTTTGATCATATCCCTTTATTACTCAGTTTTTATGCATTAGTTTCAACCCTCAAACATTGCATGAGTAGGAGTTGTTAACATGTGTGTATTGGGAAGTAGTTGATGGGGTAGGAACCTATTGTCTTATATTCAAACCCTGGGTGTTACTACGTTATGCTTATACGGCTATGCTATGCTCGTAGACGTGGATTGATTTGTGAGATTCATGGAAGATGTGACAGTTATTTATATATAAGGGTTAACTTAAGGTGGCTACTCTAATATGCATCTGGGTGGATTGGTTGTGGGCACCTGAGGATATACCAGTGTTGTCCTAGGAGATCCCGGGGAACCCGTGTGATCATCCTATGGAATCCCACCCAGGCTCAAAGGGATCATAAGATTATTCATGCTAGAAACTTCCGTGTGCATCCACAAGACATTATGGGCTCTGGCATAGTTGAGTAAGTTGTGGGAATCCTTTCCATTATGGGCTAGCAGATGTAGGGGATTGTAGGTGTACCGGCCTATCTATCAGTTAAGGGGACCTCCTCGGAAAGACTTTGTCTCGATCATCTGTTTCTCAAACGTCATGAGTGCGAGAAATACAACGGAGGAGATGGAGTCTTGTGTCGAAAAGTGCGCAAACCTCTGCAGAGTGTATAAACTAATCATGGTTAGTTTTGTTCCCGGTTATGGACATCTTGAGTATCTGGTACTTGAATTATTATGTTGATCTCATCACTTTACTTAATGAATTTTTTCGGGTTATTAATTTTAATTTTGGGATTGAGTTTGGGTTACCTTCTCAATAATTTCAAGAAAATTGTAGTTAAATAAAACATATTCCTTTGTTGTAGGGAAAAACTATCTTTATGCAAATGATAACCATAGAGCCTCCACCAGCCATATATGCACGTACTGATAGTTGTTATTTTGTTCATTACTTTATAGTGTTATCTTGCCAGCATATTCCATGTGTTGACCTACACGGCTGCAACGTATCATGTTGCGGAATTTACAAAGAGTAAGGTGCGCTAGGTCGTTGTCGTGCACTCAGTATTGCCGTGGAGTTGGATGTACTCATTTATCTTTGATGCTTCCGCAATTATGTTATTTAGATGGCCTTCAGCCATATTATTGTAATAAGTACTCTTTTTGAGACACTCGATGTAATAAGTGTGTGATTGAACTCTGTTATAATTCCTTGAGTATTGTGTGTGTCAGCAATACCGATCCAGGGATGACACTTAAGCATAGAGACTTGACCGTCTGTGGTCGGGTCGCTACAGTCTCCAACCGATCTATAATTTTTTATTGTTCCATGCTATTATATTATCTATCTTGGATATTTTATATGCATTAATACGTTATTTTATATCATTTTTTCGGCTAACCTATTAACCTAGTGCCCGGTGCCAGTTGTGGTTTTTTCCTAGTTTTTGTCTTTTAGAGAAAATCAATACCAAACAGAGTCCAAACGAAATGACACTTTTTGAGGATTTTTCTTGGACCAGAAGACAAACATGAAGCTTCGGGAAGAGGCCAGTAGACCCACGAGGGGGCACAAGCCCTAGGGACGCGCCCCCTGGGGAGCGCCCTAGGCTTGTGGGCCCCCCATGGCTCTTCTAACCCTAATCTCTGCTCTATAAATACCCAAATATTCCCCTTACATCAGAGAGCACACCAGAAGTAATTTTCTGCCGCCGCAAGGTTCTATTCTCGTGAGATCCCATCTTGGGGCCTTCTCCGACACTCCGCTAGAGAGGGATTCGATCAAGGAGGGCCTCTACACTAACCTTGCTGCCCCTTCTGATGATGTGTGAGTAGTTTACCACAGACCTATGGGTCCATAACTAGTAGCTAGATGGCTTATTCTCTCTCTTCAATAAAATGTTATCCTTGATGCTCTTGGATATCTATTCGATGTAACACTACTATAGGATGCTGCTAATGCGACACTATGATCAAAGACCCTTCGAGAAACTGTGTGCGATGCAATAATCGCAAATGATGGTGTATGAAAACCGTGAAAAATGTATAAAACATTTGCGATGATAGATGCATCAAACATGGTTCAGATTTTAGTTGCGTGTGCAATGAAGGGCATACGGTTCAATTCAATTAACGGTTTGCGATGAGGAGGAACAAAAGAAACGGGCAGCCAGATGAAGGCGTGTGCAGTACACATCATATGGTTCACTCGGATGAACTATTTGTGATTAGGCAACACAAAAGAAATGGGCAGCCAGATGAAGGTGTGTGCGATATACAACATACGGTTCACTCTGATGAACTGTTTGTGATTAGGCAACACAAAAGAAACGGTCAGCCAGATCAAGGTGTTGGGATATACGGCATGCGGTTCACTCGGATGAACTGTTTGCATTGACACAAGAGTACAGAAATGGTTTAACTTAACAAGACGTGTGTGTTGTGCGATGGGATTGCATGCGGTTCACTCGGCCCTTGTCGTCAGTGTGTGACCTCTGTGGCAACCATTCGCTCCCCAGGTGCCTCTTCGTGTACCGTGGGAACCGTCCTCCGACTCTTTGCCTTTCCTTCTCGATTTGGAACAGTTGTCGCACGCTTGGTCTTCCTCCCTCCTCCATTTGCCTTCACCCTTCTTTCTGCCATTGTTTGATCGTCTTCTCCATGGAGGGAACAAGCCGGAAATGACCCCGTTATTCTTGCCCTGATCTGAATGATGACGCAATGGAGGAACTCATTGATCTGTGCGATGTCATCACCTCGGCTAGCATGGCAGGTTCGTTCAACACCATTCTCAACTCAACTAATAACATCATTACAAGGAACCCAAGGGTCCAGGAGCGTTTTGATCTCCCCTATCTTGTCCGCCGTGACCCTGCTGATTGGCACGGGGACGACGGAAGCCTCGCCTTGTGCAAGTTGATGACGCTTGATAAAGAAACGGGCAGCCAGATGAAGGTGTGTGTGATATAAAACATACAGTTCACTCAGATGAACTGTTCGTGATTAGGCAACACAAAAGAAACAGTCAGCCAGATCAAGGTGTGTGCGATATACGCATGCGGTACACTCGGCCCTTGTCGTCAGTGTGTGACCTCTGTGGCAACTGTTCGCTCCCCAGGCACCTCTTCATGTACCGTGGTAACCGTCCACCGCCTCTTAGCATTTCCCTCTCGATTTGGAACTGTCATCACACGCTCTTCCTCCCTCCATTTGCCTTCACACTTCCTTCTGCCATTGTTCGATCATCTTCTCCATGGAGGGACAGGTCGGAAACGACCTTGTTATTCTTGCCCCGATCTGAAAGATGACGTGGTGGAGGAACTCATTGATCGGTGCGATGTCATCACCTCGGCTAGCATGGTAGGTTAGTTCAAGACCATCCTCGGCTCAACTAATAACATCATTACAAGGAACCCCAAGGGTCCAGGAGCGGTTTGATCTCCCATATCTTCTTCGTCGTGACCCTGCTGACTGGCGCAGGGACGAGGGATGCCTCTCCTTGTGCACGTTGATGCCGCTTGATAATGATTTGTATGATGTTAAGATACCATCGCTTGAGGGTAAGGCTTGGGCAGGCGCAAATGGATATTGGGTTGTTTATATTGGGTACAACTGTGAGTGGGAACTTGTGAATGTGTACACTCGTCCCCGGGTTCCACTTCCAAAAATCTCAGACGACTGCCCAGAGGTTGAGTACATCGGTATTCTACATGAGTTCAAATACAATCATGGTGACTGTCGCCTACGAAAGATAGCAATTTGTTGAGTTCCCAACCGCTCTTGGGAGTACACAAACTATGAAGTTGTTGCTATCTTCGACAAGCTTGTTGCCGTCCTTACTTCCACGCCTTGATGGATATTTCTCAAAAATCAATTTCTGTACACGGATGAGTACTATGATGCAATTGAATACAAGGGTCTTGTGTTTGCTGCCACCACTCGTGGCACTGTTTTTGCATGGAATCCTGATGCTTTAAGTACGTTTGTCTTGCATCGTAATTATAATTGTTTCATCCACATGCATGCGGGTTAGCTAGTTTCCCTTTACTAATTAACCTTCTTGTGTTTCCAAGGTCCTATGAACATTCCACCACCTATGCTTGAAATTTTTTATAACCAAGGGGGAGATGACGATGTTGATGATCATGAGCATGAGGATGAGCAGGACCCATATACTAAGTGGCACCTGGCACCTTATTCTGATGGATCACCTCTTCTTGTCTGTATATAGGGCACCTCTGATGTTACTAAGGAAGCAGGTGTTGTCTCGCATGGTCGCACTCTCCGGACCTATTCCAACATCCGTTGCACGGTATTCAGGATGGATTCTAGTGTACTAGCGCCAACACCTTCTCCCTGGTTCAGTATTGAAAGTCTTGGAGGAAACTCGCTCTTCCTTGGACAAAATTATCCAATGATGGTGGAAGGCGATCCGGCTGCTGTTGACACAACGTTACTACCATTTATGAGAAGCAACTATATCTATACCTCGGACATTACTATGCTTCCCTACCGTCCCAATATGGGTATTGAAATAGGCCGCTTCAGCCTGGATGATCAGTCCTACATCGGTCTCGAGATTGATAGTAGCTGGCCCTTCCCAGAGAATCACTTCTGCTTCAAAGCAAGCGTTTCCAACACCGACGAGTGGTAGAGCCGAAGTTCATTTCATTGCTTTGTTATTTTTTGTGTGAGACTTTACTAGAATGTTTTGTTCGAAATGATCTATAATCCAACGTGTATCCTCGTTGTTATTGTGGGTTGATGACTTGTTGTATGTAATCAATGGTACATGTGCATATGCGCCCATCAACTCACGCCTGCTAGTGGTGTCCATGTGAACAGTGCTAGTGATTTTAGTTGCGAAAATTAGATAGTGCTAGTGATTTTTAGCTGCATATTTTGACAAATCACAGTGTTACAAGGTTGACAAATGGCAATGTTACTAGACAAACAAATGTCAATCTTTCCAGTTTGACAAATGGCAACATACCCAAAATGAAAAATATGCAAACCTTACCCATTGTTTGTACGTGGTTGCACACGGGTCATGCAACACAACAGTTTGAAGGGATGCAAAAATCCTGCTCGACACATTTTCCCTTGGCTTCCTAGGGAAGCTGTCGATTTGCATACAGGTGTTCTAACTAAAACGTTTGCGATGAGTGTTTTATATTTAAAAACCATTAACGTTTGTTTCAAAAGAAAATCGTTTGATAAGTCTTTACATTAAGAGAGAGAAACGCAAGTTCATTCAAACCATATCTTTCATTCAGTCACACTGTGAATTTATATTCATATGATCGAGAATTTGAGATGCAATATTAAACCCCAAAAAATATTTCCAGCGGAGGCGGCGTGCCGCACCATCATTGTCATTGTCGTCCTCCGGGACGCCGTTGTTGAAGTCTTCAAGGCAGCACAAAATGTTCTTCACTTGTATATCAAACATCATGTCGTCGCGCGATCGACTAGCGGGGTGCGGGAGGACGGCAATTGGCGCCGCTGAGAGGTAGTGGTCGACGGCAGTGTCCCATGCCACTGAGGGGGGTGCGCGCACAGGCACGGGCACGGGCGTGGCGGGTGCAGCCAAATGCATGGGGACCGGCGCCACGGTGGGTGGAGGGGCGCGCAGGGCACGGGCGCTGGCGCTGGCATGTACATGAGCTTGCGTGGGTCCGCGGAGACCTCATTGACGCCCGCGGCTTCCAGCTCTAAGAGAGTGCTCGGTGACAAGACCGCCAATGCTACGGGGACGGTCGTTGGCACGGGCGCGGGGATGGGAGCTGGGACGGGAGCGGGGGCAGCAACCGCCATGGCCAGCTCGTTCTGGGCCATGTCCATGAGGCCCCATTCCTCCTTATTTTCTATCTCCTCGGAGTCGACTTCACCAAACTTGAAGACTAGTGGCAGATGATCATTCTGCGCCATGGCATTGGTGGAGGTCTGCGGGAGGGAGGGGATTGGGAGGCGAACAGTAAGGTTGCTCGTATTAAACAGCGGCTCGGGCGCCATCAATGGAGAGGAAGGTGGGCGGCCAAGGAAGTCAAAGGGCTCACTTCCTATTGAGCCTACGCATCGTACAGCTCGCACGCTTCCTGGTAAGCCTGCGCATTGGAGGATAGCTTGCATGCCTCTCGGTCAACCTGCGCACCGGACGGTGCTCGCACGCTTGCCGTTCGGTCAAGGTCAAGAAGTTGTCCGCACGGCACCTCCTACAGCCATTAAGACCAAGACACATGGCATCACCTGAATGGTTAACAGAACGCACATGGTTTGAATTATATAAGCATTTGAGATATTAAAGTGGCAACTATTTTTTCAAAATGCCTTTGTTGGCTGTCATTATTCGAGTGCGCCTTCTCTCAAAATGGACACGAAAAATGCCACAGCATGTCGGGTGCCATTCCATGATAGCATGTCGCATGCCGGCAATCAATGTTGCCCTGGTGTTTGAAATCAATTCCCATTTCTTGCATGGGACCTAAGCATGCAATCAAGGACACATATTTGATTTTTCAACTAATTTATATGCACTGGAGCATGTGCATGTTGTTCAAATTTGAATTATGCACATAAATACATTGAAAACTCAATTAATGCATAAAAATGTCCAAACGAACCTCGAAAAATCCAAAAAATTAATAACACACTCCTGTTGTTCTATGTTGACACGAGAAAATTTTTGAAAGCAATAAGAGGCAATGAATATCGTCTCGTCCCCAAAGGTGGGACGTTGCCTACCGAAACCATCATGCTTGTTGTGACAATCTCTGGTTTGTGAGAAGCATATACCCTAACCTGCCCCAAAGAGGACAAATTTTTTACCACGACATGTTGATGCCGCTCCATGATAGCATGCCAAGTTTCATGAATTACAGACGAGTTTTGGATTTACTAGAATTTAAAAATCAGTCATCTCAACATTTTGCTGACAATCAACAATGCCCTTGTGTTTGAATTTCATTCCCATCTCTTGCATGGGACCTAGAAATTCACCCAAGGACACAGATTAGATTTTTTTCAACCAACTTTAGTGCATTGGAGCATGTGCTTGTAGTTCAAATTTCAATTATGCACATAAAATGCCTAGAAAACCCACTTAATGCATAAAAATGTCCAAACGAACACCGAAAAATCACAAAAATTGACACAACACTCATGTATTTCCATGTTGACACTAGAAAAAATTTGAAAGCAATAAGAGGCAATGGATATCGTTTCGTCCCAAAAGGTGGGACGTTCCCTATTGAAACCATCATGCTTGTTGTGAGAAGCTCTGGTTTGTGAGAAGCTTATACCCGAACCTGCCTCAAATGGGACAAATTTTTTACAACGGCATGTTGATGCCGCTCCATGATAGGATGCCAAGTTTCATGAATTTCAGACGAGTTTTTGATTTACTAGAATTTAAAAACTAGGCATCTCAACGTTTTGCCGGCAATCAACAGTGCCCTGGTGTTTGAATTGGATTCCCGTCTCTAGAAATTCAGTTAAAGACACACATGTGATTTTTCAACTAACTTTATTGCATGGGAGCATGTGCTTGTAGTTCAAATTTGAATTATGCACATAAAATGCCTACAAAACATAGTTAATGTATAAAAAAGGCCAAACGAACCCCGAAAAATTCCAAGATTAAACACAACACTCCTCTTGTTCTATGTTGACACTAGAAATTTTTTGAAAGCAATAAGAGGCAACGGATGTCGTCCCGTCCCCAAAGGTGGTACTTCCCTATCGAAACCATCATGCTTGTTGTGAGAAGCTCTCGTTTGTGAGAAGCTTATACCCAAACCTTCCCCAAATGGGACAAAATTTTCACCACGGCATGTTGATGGCGCTCCATGATAGCATGCCAAGTTTCATGAATTTCGGACGAGTTTTGGTTTACTAGAATTTAAAAACTAGGTATCTCAACGTTTTGCCGGCAAATCAACAGTGCACTGGTGTTTGAAATTCGTTACCGTCTCTTGCATGGGACCTAAGAATGCACCAAGGACACACATGTGATTTTTCAACCAACTTTGGTGCATTGGAGCATGTGCTTGTAGTCCAAATTTGAATTATGCACATAAAATGCCTAGAAACCCAGTTAATGTATAAAAAGGCCAAAGGAAGCCCGAAAAATTCATTCCCATTTCTTGCATGGGACCTAAGCATGCACCCAAGGACACAGATTTGATTTTTCAACCAATTTATATGCACTAGAGCATGTGCATGTACGTAGTTCAAATTTGAATTATGCACATAAATGCACTGAAAACTCAGTTAATGCATAAAAATGTCGAAACGAACACCGAAAAATCCCAAAAATTGACACAACACTCCAGATGTTCTATGTTGACACAAGAATTTTTTTGAAAGCAATAAGAGTCAATAGATATCGTTTTGTCCCCAAAGGAGGGACGTACGTTCCCTACCGAAACCATCAGGCTTGTTGTGAGAATCTCTGGTTTGTGAGCATATACCCAAACCTGGCCCAAATGGGACAATTTTTTACCATGGTGTGTTGATGCCGCTCCGTGATAGCATGTGAAGTTTCATGAATGTCAGACAAGTTTTGGATTTACTAGAATTTAAAAACCAGGCATCTCAATGTTTTGTCGACAATCAACGGTGCCCTTGTGTTTGAAATTCATTCACATTTCTTGCATGGGACCTAAGCATGCACCCAAGGACACAGATTTGATTTTCAACTAAGTTATATGCACTAGAGCCTGTGCATGTAGTTCAAATTTGAATTATGCACATAAATGCATGTTAATGCATAAAAATGTCCAAACGAACCCTGAAAAATCACGAAAATTGACACAACACTCCTGTTGTTCTATGTTGACATGAGAAAAAAGTTGAAAGCAATAACAGGCAATGGATAACGTTCCGTCCCCAAAGGTGGGATGTTCCCTATCGAAACCATCATGCTTGTTGTGAGAAGCTCTGGTTTGTGAGAAGCTTATACCCGAACATGCCCCAAATGGGACAAATTTTTTACCATGGCATGTTGATACCGCTCCATGATAGCATGCCAAGTTTCATGAATTTCACACGAGTTTTGGATTTACTAGAATTTAAAAACCAGGCATCTCAACATTTTGTCGGCAATCAACAGTGCCGTGGTGTTTGTATTTCATTCCCATCTCTTGCATGGGACCTTGAAATTCACCCAATGACGCACATGTGATTTTTCAACCAACTTTAGTGCATTGGAGCATGTGCTTGTAGTTCAAATTTGAATTATGCACATAAAATGCCTAGAAAACCCAGTTAATGTATAAAAAAGGCCAAACGAACCCCGAAAAATTCCAAGATTAAACACAACACTAATGTTCTTCTGTGTTGACACTAGAAAATTTTTGAAAGTAACAAGAGGCAACGGATATCATCCCGTCCCCAAAGGTGGTATGTTCCCTATCAAAACCATCATGCTTGTTGTGAGAAGCTCTGGTTTGTGAGAGGCTTATACCCAAACCTGCCCCAAATGGGACAAAAATTTCACCACGGCATGTTGATGCCGCTCCATGATAGCATGCCAGGTTTCATGAACTTCAGACAAGTTTTGCATTTACTAGAATTTAAAAACCAGGTATCTCAACATTTTGCCAGCAATCAACAGTGCACTAGTGTTTGAAATTTATTCCCATCTCTTGCATGGGACCTAGAAATTCACCCAAGGACACACATGTGATTTTTCAACCAACTTTGGTGCATTGGAGCATGCGCTTGTAGTTCAACTTTGAATTATGCACATAAAATGCCTAGAAAACCCAGTTAATGTATAAAAAAGGCCAAACAAACCCCGAAAAATTCATTCCCATTTCTTGCATGGGACCTAAGCATGCACTGAAGGACACATATTTGATTGTTCAACCAATTTGTATGCACCAGAGCATGTGCATGTACTTTAATTTTGAATTGTGCAGCTGAAATGGCTAGAAAACCAGTTTAATGTATAAAATGTCCAAACGAACCCTGAATAATTCCGATTATTTGATGACACACATATAGTTGCATGTTCACTGCAGATAAAAGGTATAGCAATTCAAACAGAGTCCATTGCCATGGTGACCCCATTTTGTAATTGAAATCAAGTAGATCCCACACAGTTTATTATCACCAACCGTGTGAGATGTAGTACAAAATATCTTGGAGCACCATCGGTGTATAGTACGCCTATGGCTTACGTGAGAAGGTGTGTCGGCTACAGTCCACAGCCGGCGTGTCAAGCACAGTAGCTCGCTCCCCAAAAACTCCCGCCTCTGCATCCCTCGCAATCTCGAAAATATTAATTCCTCGTAATCTCGAAAATTTCTACCGCCTGAAAGGTTTCATGTTTGATAGCACATGATTAGTATGTGCGGACCGTGTTACTCCCGCTCTGCTTCAGTCCCTTAATTCAAATTTTCAGTAGCCCTAGCATTTTACTCCCGCCTCTGCATCCCTCACAATCTCAAAAATATCTGCTCGCCCTTGATCCAAATTTTCAGTAGCCCTGCCTTGTTACTCCCGCCTAGTAAAATTTTCAGTTGCCGTAGTATTTCCTCAAACACAACGTTTCTCCCCCCCCCCCGCTCCCCTCTACACACACCCCAAAACCTCTGCTCACACAGACACACAGAACCCTCGAAACCATTGGTAGGTCACCGCCATCGCCAGCGCCACCATCCTCAACCTCTGCATGTGTGCTGGGGAGCTCGAGGAGCTAATGGCCAAAAGGAGGTTTATCGTGGCCTTTTCATCCGACGCCAACGAGGTGGCCGCCGAGGTGTCCCCATCGTCCTCTACGGGCCTGATTCGCCGTCGCCGGTCCCCCAATTCGCTCGTCGCCGCGCCCCTACGCCAGTTCGAGGACTTCCCCATCCTCCCTCGGACCCGGCAGCCGACGAAGTCCTACCTCGGGGTCCGGTAGCGGCGGTGGGGGACGTGGGTCGCCGAGATTACTGATCGAGAGACCCACACCCGCCGGTGGCTCGGTAGCTTCCACACACCCCATCTCGCGGCCATGGAGTACGACCACTGGCAGGTCCTCTACCATGGCGTGATGGCTAGGCATAATTTCCCCTTCGGCACACTTTCGGTCGACCTTGTTCCACCGGAGCCAGGGTGGTGATCTCAGCTATGGCATGGTAGGACCATGAGGCGTGGGAGTGCCTCGAGGCCAAGGCCGCCGACGAGGCCTACATGCCAGAGCTCCACCGGCAGCACCCGGAGCTCGTGGAGGCGGAGCGGGTAATCTTTGCCGGCGCAGAGGGTGGCGAGGTTATCATGTTCTCCTCCGATAAAGAGGTCGAAGGTGGCAAGGATGGTGGCATGGAAGGCAGCGAGGTTATCGCGCTCTCCTCTGATGACGAGGTCGAAGGCGACGGCGACGGCAGCACGGAGGGCGTCGAGGTGGGCCTCGAGTATGAGGAGATCGACGTCGACGAGTGGAGGAGTGCCTTCCCCAACGACCCGACGACGGTACTGGCCCGGACCCGGCTTGCGGCACACCGTATATGACGAGGAAGGATTGGCTCAACCTCTTCTATGACCAAAATTAGTTTAGCTTAGTTTAAATTTATGTTTTATGTTCGTTTATGCAAAACTATATATGTTTATGTTTGAATGCATGCTACTTTCAGTTGAACCTGCTTTGGACCTGATCAAATTGAAGTTTACAACCTTAAGTTTAGGTGATCGGCTAGAAAAGGCCAAAAATTGTTGGAGTATATATATATCCACTAAGGGTTTTAGTCCTTTAACTTTTTAAGGATCGCATAGAGATGTCCTGATGACTTGTTTTTTTTAGTTCTTGAGAATGTGATGATCCATATGTGCAACTATTTGCCGTGCAGTTCAATTTCATCAATAACAGTTTCAAAAATACCACTATGAATTATGATATTTGGTTGCTGTTAAGGATATTGCAGTTAACATGCATTTTTGTTTTTCAATTGTTGTTAAGCAACATGCATTGTACTGAATGAATAAATATGCAATCCCAGGCTACATAGCAACACGGAAGAGTGTTACATTAATGTTCTGATGATGTTGAGATATACATGTAATAAAATCTTATATAATGGGATGGATGGAGTGTTTTACTACATCATTTTTCAATTGTTGTTTAGCTTCCAATATTAACTTGGTGCTTTTAGGTACATATATCATTGCCAAAGATCCACACTTCGACCCATTCTGCATATGGGGCAATGAAATATTCATGAACTAGCATCAAGTGAGGAAACTGATAAAGATTGTTATTAAAAAGGGTCAAAAGATTTCAATCAAACTATTTGTTTACATTTTATGCAAGACAACAGTGAACTGCAGGATGGTAATAAGAACCTTGTAGCCTTCTTTTTACTGCCCGTAATGAGTTGTGTTAGATGACAATATCTAAATCTTTTTTCTTTTGTAGTAGATCCTGAAGCAGTTTACTCAAGATTACCTCTCAAACTACATGATTGGCAGCCGACCATCATAAGGGGTTGGACTAGAGTCCTGCATGCCTTCTTCATTCAGGAGAGCACAATAGGGCCATTCCACTTCACCTTGTTCAGCAACTGGAATGTCTGTCGCCTCTTTCTTTACCATCTGTAATAGTACAAGTATAGAACCCTGGTACATCATTCTTTATTTGGTGCTTATGTAATTCTTAAACACATGTACTGTGAATCGAATAATGCATTGGTTGTTTGAACCTGATGGATATGAATAAAGCTATAGTCTACTTTCAAGTTTAAATTAGGTACAATTTTAAATAGAAGCAATTAAAATTAGGGCAAAATTACGTTGTGCGGGTCATGACGGCACACACGGTTGGTAAAACACAAACATTTTCAATATACATGATAATCCGAGACGGTTCACAGAGAGGAAACATGTGCAAGCATGCACACAGTTGTCGTTTCCAAAAGCGTGTGTGATGTAAGACACTATCACATACAGTGTAGGAAAACTAAATGTGTGTGATTGTCTACCTATCGAACACGGTTTATAATCATGAACTGTTTGTGATGTGCCTGACATCGTAAAACTCCCGTGCCTAGAATCTGACTGGAAAACTCCTGTGCCTAGAATCTACCTGGTATTCGGCAAAACCATAAAACTCCTACTGCAATGGCAATGCGAGCACAAACAAGTAGCAAGGATGAAGCGTTTGGGATATTCGAGATATCAGAAATGGTTATATAGGGACAACTGTATGCATCAAGGTACCCTATCCTCGACGGTTTCTGGGTTCTGTGGGAAGGACCCCCCTATCGCCCACACTCACTTGGCAATGGTTCCAAATGCCATCGTGGAAAGGGGTTAAAACCCGTTTGTTTAGGACCGACGCGCACCAGTATAATCTTGTTTTGCGGTGCGTTTGTTGAGATCCGATGAATTGTGGATTTATGATCAGATTATCTATGAATATTATTTTGAGTCTTCTTTGAACTCTTTTATGCATGATTAAGATAGCTTACTATTTCTATCCGATCTATCCATTTGGTTTAGTTAACTAGATTGGTTTTTATTGCAATGGGAAAGGTGCTTTGTGATGGGTTCAATCTTGTGGTGTCCTCACCTAGTGACAGTAGGGGTAGCGAGGCACGTATTTGTATTGTTGCCATTAAGGATAAAAAGATGGAGTTTTTACCACATTGATTGAATCTATCCCGCTACATCCTGTCATCTTGCTTAAGGCATTACTCTGTTCTTGTTAACTTAATACACTAGATGCATGCTGGATAGCGGTCGATGTGTGGAGTAATAGTAGTATATGCAGGCAGGAGTCGGTCTACTTGTCACTGACGTGATGCCTATATGCATGATCAATGCCTTACATATCGTCATGAATTTGCGCTTTTCTATCAATTGCTCAATAGTAATTTGTCCACCCAGCCTCTTGTCCAAACTATGGCCCCGGGGTCTATTTCTCATCATATATTTTCAGGTCTATAAAATCAAAAAACCCAAAATACCTTGCTGCAATTTATTTATATTTACTTAATCTTGCATTTTACTTATATTTTATATCTATCTCTTTCAGATCTCACTCTTGCTAGTGACCGTGATGGGATTGACAACCCCTTTTTCACGTTGTGTGCAAGTGTTTATTAGTTTGTGTATGTGTTTCTATTGGGGACTTGCTTGTACCTCCTACTGGAATGATACCTTTGTTCTTAACTGAGGGAAATACTTATCTCTACTTTGTTGCATCATCGTTTCCTCTTCAAGGGAAAAATCAACGCAAGCTTGAGAAGTAGCATAATTGTATGCTTAATTTGGTTATGCAATGTTGTTCTTATAAGTATATATGTTGATGTTCTATAGACAGAGCATAGATGTTGTGCAGACAGAGCAAATCACATCACACACAGACTAAACGATGGAACCCGTCGGTGATGATTTCTTCAATGGATCACAATTGTATACCAACCATCGTTTCTCACAACACACACGGCTTGTTAACAGGAATCGTCTCTGTTGTTATTGGTCTTCCCACACATTTCTGCTTACTAACCTATGATACGTCAACAATGCATATACAATTTCTGATTGTTCCATGCTATTATATTATCTATTTCGGATGTTTTATATGCATTAATATGCTATTCTATATTATTTTGGGACTAACTTATTAACCCAGAGCCCAGTGCCAGTTTCTATTTTTTCCTTGTTTTGGAGTTTCGCAGTTGCAAGAAAAAGGATTGGGCCATCTTGTTGCACCTTATTTACTTTTATTACTTGTTACTCCTTACAAATTACCTTATCACAAAACTATCTGTTACCGATAATTTTAGTGCTTGTAGAGAATACCTTGCTGAAAACCGCTTATCATTTCCTTCTGCTCCTCATTGGGTTCGACACTCTTATTTATCGAAAAGGCTACGATAGATCCCCTACACTTGTGGGTCATCAAGACTCTTTTCTGGCGCCATTGCCTGTGATTGAAGCGCCTTTGGTAGGTGGAATTTTGCAAGGAAAAATTTATATAGTGTGCTGAAATTTACTATCACTTGTTACTATGGAACATAATCCTTTGAGGGCTTGTTCGGGGTATCTTCACCCCGACGAGTAGAGCAAAGAGTTGCTCCTCAACCTACTTAACCTACTGAAAATGTTTACTTTGAAATTCCTTCGGGTATGATAGAGAAACTGCTAGCTAATCCTTTCACAGGTGATGGAACATTACATCCTTATTTGCACCTAATCTATGTGGATGAAGTTTGTGGATTATTTAAGCTTGCAGGTATGCTCGAGGATGTTATCAAGAAGAAGTTCTTCCCTTTGTCTTTGAAGGGAAAGGCATTGACATGGTTTAGGCTATGTAATGATATGGGATCATGGAACTACAACCGATTGAAATTGGAATTTCATCAGAAGTTTTATCCTATGCATCTTGTTCATCGTGATCGTAATTATATATATAATTTTTGGCCTCGAGAAGGAGAAAGCATCGCTCAAGCTTTGGGGAGGCTTAAGTCAATGTTATATTCATGCCCCAATCATGAGCTCTCAAGAGAAATTATTATTAAAAATTTATGCTCGGCTTTCTCTCGATAATCGCTCCATGCTCGATACTTCTTGTACTGGTTCTTTTATGATGAAGACTATTGAATTCAAACGGGATTTATTGGAAAGAATTAAACGCAACTCTGAAGATTGGGATATCGACGAAGGTAAGGAGTCGGGTATAATACCTAAGTTTGATTGTGTTAAATCTTTTATGGATACCGATGCTTTCCGTGAATTTAGCACTAAATATGGACTTGACTCTGAGATAGTAGCTTCTTTCTGTGAATCCTTTGCTACTCATGTTGAATTCCCTAAGGAGAAGTGGTTTAAATATAATCCTCCCATTGAAGTAAAAGTAGTTGCACCTATTAAAGTTGAAGAAAAGACTATCGCTTATAATGATCCAGTTGTTCCTACTGCTTTTATTGAGAAACCACCTTTCCCTGCTAGAATAAAGGATCATGCTAAAGCTTCAACTATGGTTCGTAAGAGTAATACTAGAACACCTAAACCCTTTGAGCAAATCAAAGTTGAAGCTAGTGTTGCTATGATTAAATATCTCTTGGCCGATAATATTGATGGGCATGTTATTTACTTCTGTGATGAAGCTGCTAGAATTGCTAGACCCGATACTAAAAATAAACATAGACCTATTGTAGGCATGCCTGTTATTTCTATTAAAATAGGAGATCATTGCTATCATGGCTTATGTGATATGGTTGCTAGTGCAAGTGCAATACCTCATTCCTTATATAAATAATTATGCATGATATTGCACCTGCTGAGATAGAGGAAATTGATGTTATAATTAAGCTTGCCAATAAAGACACTATTTCACCAGTGGAGATTGTTAGAGATGTTGAAGTCTTGTGTGGGAAAGTTAAATATCCTGCTGATTTTCTTGTTCTTGGTTCCCCACAAGATAACTTTTGCCCCATTATATTTGGCAGACCCTTCTTGAATACTGTTAATGCTAAGATAGATTGCAATAAGGATATTGTTTCTGCTGGTTTAGGGGATATGTCTCATGAATTTAATTTTTCTAAATTTTGTAGACAACCCCATGATAAAGAATTTCCTAGTAAAGATGAAATTATTGGTCTTGCTTCTATTGTCGTGCCTCCTAGTGATCCTTTAGAACAATATTTGCTAGACCATGAAAATGATATGTTTATGAATGAAAGAATGGAAATAGATGAAGTATTCTTTAAACAGGGACCTATTCTGAAACACAACTTGCCTGTTGAAATCCTAGGGGATCCTCCTCCAGCCAAGGGTGACCCCGTGTTTGAGCTGAAACCACTGCCTGATACTTTTAAATATGCTTATCTTGATGAAAAGAAGATATATCCTGTTATTATTGCCTAATACTCTTAAATATGCTTATCCTGATACTAAAGCTTCTGGAGGCAGGTATAATTTATCCTGTTGGTGATAGTCGGTGGGTAAGTCATGTCCACTGTGTCCCTAAGAAGGGAGGTATTACTGTTGTTCCTAATGATAAAGATGAATTGATTCCACAATGAATTTTTACAGGTTATAAAATGGTAATTGATTTCCGCAAATTAAATAAAGCTACTAAAAAGGATAATTACCCTTTACCTTTTATTGATCAAATGTTAGAAAGATTATCCAAACATACACATTTTTGCTTTCTAGATGGTTATTCTGGTTTCTCTCAAATTCCTATGTCAAAAGAGGATCAAGAAAATACAACTTTTACTTGCCCTTTCGGTACCTTTGCTTATAGACGTATGCCTTTTGGTTTATGCAATGCACCTGCTACCTTTCAAAGATGTATGAAAGCTATATTCTCTGACTTTTGTGAAAAGATTGTTGAGGTATTCATGGATGATTTTTCTGCATATGGAACTTCTTTTGATGATTTCTTAAGCAACCTTGATCGAGTTTTGTAGAGATGTGAAGAAACTAATCTTGTCTTGAATTGGGACAAGTGCCACTTTATGGTTAATGAAGTCATTGTCTTGGGGCATAAAATTTCTGAAAGAGCTATTGAAGTTGATAAAGCTAAAGTTGATTCTATTGAAAAGATATCGTGTCCTAAGGACATTAAATGTATAAGAAGTTTTCTTGGTCATGCCGGTTTTTATAGGAGGTTCATTAAGGACTTGTCTAAAATTTCTAGGCCTCTGACTAATCTCTTACAAAAAGATGTTCCATTTGTCTTTGATGATGATTGTGTAGAAGCATTTTAAATACTTAAGAAAGCTTTGATTTCTGCACCTATTGTTCAGCCTCCTGATTGGAATTTACCATTTGAAATTATGTGTGATGTTAGTGATTATGTTGTAGGGGCTGTTTTAGGACAAAGGGTTGATAAGAAATTAAATGTTATACACTATGTTAGTAAGACTTTGGATAGTGCCCAGAGAAATTATGCTACTACTGAAAAAGAATTTTTAGTAGTTGTATTTGCTTGTGATAAGTTCAGACCTTATATTGCTGATTCTAAAGTAACTTTTCACACTGATCATGCTGCTATTAAATATCTTATGGAAAAGAAAGATACTAAACCTAGACTTATTCAGATGGGTTCTCTTGCGTCAAGAATTTGATTTGCATATTATTGCTTGAAAGGGAGCTGAGAACCCGTTGCAGACAACTTGTCTAGGTTAGAGAATGTTCTTGATGACCCGCTACCTATCGATGATAGCTTTCCTGATGAACAACTAGCTGTCATAAATGCTTCTCGTACTGCTCCATGGTATGCTGATTATGCTAATTATATTGTTGCTAAACCTTTACCACCTAGTTTCACATACCGGCAAAAGAAAAAGTTCTTCTATGATTTAAGACAGTACTTTTGGGATGACCCACACCTTTATAAAGAAGGAGTAGATGGTGTTATTAGACGTTGTGTACCTGAGCATGAACAGGAACAGATCGTATGCAAGTGTCACTCTGAGGCTTATGGAGGACACCACGCTAGAGATAGAACTGCACATAAGGTATTGCAATCCGGTTTTTATTGGCCTACTCTCTTAAAAGATGCCCGTAAGTTTGTATTGTCTTGTGATGAATGTCAAAGAATTGGTAATATTTGTAGATGTCAAGAAATGCCTATGAATTATTCACTTTTTATCGAACCATTTGATGTTTGGGGCTTTTACTATATGGGATTGTTTCCTTCCTCTAATGGGTATACACATATTTTAGTTGCTGTTGATTACATTACTAAGTGGGTAGAAGATATTCCAACTAGTAGTGTTGATCATAACACCTCTATTAAGATGCTTAAAGAAGTTATTTTTTCGAGGTTTGGAGTCCCTAGATATTTAATGACTGATGGTGGTTCACATTTTATTCATGGTGCCTTTCGTAAAATGCTTGCTAAGTATGATATTAATCATAGAATTGCGTCTCCATATCATCCACGGTCTAGTGGTCAAGTAGAATTGAGTAATAGAGAGCTTAAATTAATTTTGCAAAAGACTGTTAATAGATCTAGAAAGAATTGGTCCAAGAAACTTGATGATGCATTATGGGCTTATAGAAATGCATACAAAAATGCTATGGGTATGTCTCCGTATAAAATGGTTTATGGTAAAGCATGTCACTTACCTATTGAACTAGAACATAAGGCATATTGGGCCATTAAAGAGCTCAATTATGATTTCAAACTTGCCGGTGAGAAGTGGCTTTTTGACATTATCTCACTTGATGAATGTAGAGCCCAGGCTTATGAGAATGCCAACTGTTTAAAGAAAAGGTTAAAAGATGGCATGATAAAAGGATACAAAAACATGAGTTTAATGTAGGTGATTATGTATTATTATACAACTCTCGTTTAAGATTTTTTGTAGGAAAACTCCTCTCTAAATGGGAAGGTCCTTATGTCATCGAGGAGGTCTATCGTTTCGGTGTCATAAAAATCAACAACTTCGAAGGCACAAATCCGAGGGTGGTGAACGGTCAAAGAATCAAACATTATATCTCAGGTAATCCTATAAATGTTGAAACTAATGTTATTGACACCGTAACCCCGAAAGAGTATATAAGGGACACTTTCCAGAACGTTTCAGACTCCGAAAAGGAATAGGTATGTGGTACGGTAACTAAACCGACTCCAAAATAGTTCTAATAGCAATTTTTTCTCCGTTTTGAAATATTAAAGAAAATAGGAAAATAAGAAGCAGTCCGGGAAGGACACGAGGCTTCCACGAGGGTGGAGGGCGTGCCCTACCCCCTGGGCGCGCCCCCTGCCTCGTGGGCACCTCGTGTGCTCTCCGGACTCCGTTTTCTTGCATGATACTTCTTTTGGTCGGTAAAAATTCATTATATAATCCCCGAAGGTTTTGACCACCGTACCATGAAAATATACTCTGTTTTTGTTTCGAGTTGTTTCTGCAGCAGATCTAGAGGCCGACTTGAAAAGGATAGATGCCATGGAGGAGTATCAAGATGTTACTTCTCGTTTCCGAGCTGGATTCACGATGGGGGAACTACAGAGCTCAGCTATTCCAAACTCGGTCATCCCTTCCAACGTAAGATTTCTTTCTTATGAAAATATGAAAAAGAGTGTTACTTGTTCTCCCGCAGCTATGCAACATCCTTTTGTGAAAGGAGCTTTAGCCATCATGGGCAAACTCCATAAGGAAATAATGGACCTCAAGCAGCAAGTCAATAAGCTCGAGGAAGAGAATCGTATCCTGAGGGGCATCATCGCCAAGAATATCACATCACCACCTCTGAGGAAGGAGACATAAACACATGGGTATGGGCACTCCCTTTGGCAACTGCGAAGCTTGGGGGAGTGCCCCAGTATCGTATCACCATCACTTTTATCTTTACCGTTTTTCTTAGTTTGATCCTTTTTGGTAATATCTTGATCCAGTATAATAAAGTTTTAGCATGATCTAGTTTTGAGTTTTGCTTTATGATCCTTCAATGTAATCGAGTCTGTGAGCTATATATAATAAAGATTAGTGTTGAGTCAAGGGCTTGATTATCTTGCTATGTACTTGAGGGGATAAAATAAAAGAGAAAGAATAAAAAGAAATAAAGAGATCATACGGATCTTATGGAGAGTAATGACTTCACATATAAAGAGTATGATGAATAAAAGTTGTTGAGAGTTGACAAACATAGTTTTGGTCATCATTGCAATTAATAGGAAGTAATAAAGAAAGAGAGGTTTTCACATATAAATATACTATCTTTGACATATTTTATGACTGTGAGCACTCATTAAAATATGACATGCTAAAGAGTTGATGTTGGACAAGGAAGACAACATAATGGGTTATGTTTTCTTACATCAGAAATAAATTATATTGTCATGGATCATCCAACATGTTGAGCTTGCCTTTCCCTCTCATGCTATCCAAATTCTTTGCACCAAGTAGAGATACTACTTGTTCTTCCAAATATCCTTAAACCTAGTTTTCCCATGAGAGTCCACCATACCTACCTATGGATTGAGTAAGATCCTTCAAGGAAGTTGTCATCGTTGCAAGAAATAAAAAATTGCTCTCTAAATATGTACGATTTATTACTGTGGAGAAAATAAGCTTTATACGATCTTGTGATGTGGAAGAAATAAAAGCGACCGACTGCATAATAGAGGTCCATATCACAAGTGGCAATATAAAGTGACGTTCTTTTGCATTAAGACTTTGTGCATCCAACCATAAAATATGACAACCTCTGCTTCCCTCTACGAAGGGCCTATCTTTTTATTCTTGTCCTATACTTCATGCAAGAGTCACGGTGATCTTCACCTTTCCTTTTTACATTTTATCCTTTGGCAAGCACAATGTGTTGGAAAGATCCTGATATGTATAGCGAATTGGATGTGAGTTTTCATGAACTATTATTGTTGACATTACCCTTGAGGTAAAAGGTTGGGAGGCAAAACTATAAGCCCCTATCTTTCTCTGTGTCTGATTAAAACTTCATAACCATGAATATCGCGTGAGTGTAAGCAATTGTGAAAGACTAAATGATGGTTGAGTATGTGACTTGCCGAAAAGCTCTTATTGACTCTTTCTGATGTTATGATAAATTGCAATTGCCTCAATGACTGAGATTATAGTTTGTTGGTTCTCAATGAAGTTTCTGATTCATACTTGAAATTGTGATTGAATTGTTACTTTAGCATAAGAGCTCATATGACAATATATATATATATATATATATATATATATATGTTGCTGTTATAATAATGATCATGATGCCCTCAAGTCCGTATTTTATTTTATCGACACCTCTATCTCTAAACATGTGGACATATTTTTCGATATCGGCTTTCGCTTGAGGACAAGCGAGGTCTAAGCTTGGGGGAGTTGGTACGTCCATTTTGCATCATGCTTTCATATCAATATTTATTGCATTATGGGATGTTATTACACATTATGTCACGATACTTATGCCTATTCTCTCTTATTTTGCAAGGTTTACATGAAGAGGGGAAATGCCGGCAGCTGGAATTCTGGGCTGGAAAAGGAGAAAATATTAGAGACCTATTCTGCACAACTCCAAAAGTCCTGAAACTTCACGGGAGCACGTTTCAGAATATATAAAAAGTATTGGGTGAAGAAGTACCAGAGGGGGACACCCACCGTCCACGAGGGTGGGGGCCCGCCCCTGCCTCGTGGGACCTGCTACCTCTTGAGCACTGTGTTGGATTTCCCTGAAGAGGAAGGGATGATGCAGCAAAGTAGCATAAGTATTTCCCTTAGTTTTTGAGAACCAAGCAGGTATCAATCCAGTAGGAGGCTACGCTCGAGTCCCTCGTACCTACACAAAAACAATAGCTCAACGCAACCAACGCGCTTAGGGTTGTCAATCCCTTCACGGTCACTTACGAAAGTGAGATCTGATGGAGATGATAAATAATATTTTTGGTATTTTCGGTATAGAGACGCAAAGTAAATAAAGTAAAAGCAAAGTAAAAGAAAAGCGATAGTAAAGTGATGGAGATTGATATGATGAGAAAGAGACCAGGGGGCCATAGGTTTCACTAGTGGCTACTCTCAAGAGCATAAGTATTCTACGGTGGGTGAAGAAATTACTGTTGAGCAATTGACAGAATTGAGCATAGTTATGAGAATATCTAGGTATGAACATGTATATAGGCATCACGTCCGAGACAAGTAGACCTAAACGATTCTGCATCTACTACTATTACTCCACTCATCGACCGCTATCCAGCATGCATCTAGAGTATTAAGTTAAAAACAGAGTAATGCCTTAAGCAAGATGACATGATGTAGAGGGATAGTTTCATGCAATATGATAAAAACCCCATCTTTTTATCCTCGATGGCCACAATACAATACGTGCCTTGCTACCACTTCTGTCACTGGGAAAGGACACCGCAAGATTGAACCCAAAGCTAAGCACTTCTCCCATGGCAAGAACAACCAATCTAGTTGGCCAAACCAAACTGATAATTCAAAGAGACTTGCAAAGATAACCAATCATACATAAAAGAATTCAGAGAAGATTCAAATATTATTCATAGATAGACTTGATCATAAACCCACAATTCATCGGTCTCAACAAACACACCGCAAAAAGAAGATTACATCGAATAGATCTCCACGAGAGAGGGGGAGAACATTGTATTGAGATATAAAAAGAGAGAAAGAAGCCATTCTAGCTACTAGCTATGGACCCGTAGGTATAAAGTAAACTACTCACACTTCATCGGAGGGGCTTGGATGATGATGTAGAAGCCCTCCATGATCGATGCCTCCTCCGGCGGAGCTCTAAATCATGCCCCAAGATGGGATCTCGTGGATACAGAAAGTTGCGGCGGTGGAATTAGGTTTTTGGCTCCGTCCCCGATCATTTGGGGCTACGTGGATATATATAGGAGGAAGAAGTATGTCAGTGGAGCTTCGAGGGGCCCATGAGGCAGGGGGCGCCCCCTACTCTCGTGAGCACCTCGTGGCTTTCTTGACGGAGGGTCCAAGTCTCGTGGATCTTATCTGATGAGAAAATCACGTTTCCGAAGGTTTCATTCTGTTTGGACTCCGTTTGATATTCCTTTTCTTCGAAACCCTAAAACGGGCAAAAAACAACAATTCTGGGCTGGGCCTCCGGTTAATAGGCTAGTCCCAAAAATAATATAAAAGTGGAAAATAAAGCCCAATAATGTCTAAAACAGTAGATAATATAGCATGGAGCAATCAAAAATTATAGATACAATGGAGACGTATCAGGCCCCCGGGCTGCCCTCTGATGACCATCTTCTTCTATATGAGGTCTTTTGTGGAGAAAAAAATCATAAGCAAGCTTTCGGGAAGAAACTCCGCCGCTACGAGGCGGAACCTTGGGGGAACCAATCTAGGGCTCCGGTGGAGCTGTTCTGCCGGGGAAACTTCCCCCCGGGAGGGGGAAATCATCACCATCGTCATCACCATCGATCCTCTCATGGGGAGGGGGTCAATCTCCATCAACATCTTCACCAGCACCATCTCATCTCAACCCCTAGTTCATCTCTTGTATCCAATCTTTGTCTCAAAACCTCAGATTGGTACATGTGGGTTGCTAGTAGTGTTGATTACTCCTTGTAGTTGATGCTAGTTGGTTTACTTGGTGGAAGATCATATGTTCATATCCATTATGCATATTAATACCCCTCTGATTATGAACATGAATATGATTTGTGAGTAGTTACGTTTGTTCCTGAGGACATGGGAGAAGTCTTGCTATAAGTAGTCATGTGAATTTGGTATTCGTTCGATATTTTGATGAGATGTATGTTGTCTTTCCTCTAGTGGTGTCATGTCAACATCAACTACATGACACTTCACCATTGTTTGGGCCTAGAGGAAGGCATTGGGAAGTAATAATTAGATTATGGGTTGCTAGAGTGGCAGAAGCTTAAACCCTAGTTTATGTGTTGCCTCGTAAGGGGCTGATTTGGATCTATATGTTTCATGCTATGGTTAGGTTTACCTTAATACTTCTGTTGTAGTTGCGGATGCTTGTAATAGGGGTTAATCATAAGTGGGATGCTTGTCCAAGGAAGGGCGGTACCCAAGCACCGGTCCACCCACATATCAAATTATCAAAGTACCGAACGTGAATCATATGAACGTGATGAAAACTAGCTTGACGATAATTCCCATGTGTCCTCGGGAGCGCTTTTCTTTATATAAGAGTTTGTCCAGGCTTGTCCTTTGCTAAAAAAAGGATTGGGCCATCATTCTGCACCTTATTTACTTTTATTGCTTGTTAGTCGTTACAAATTACCTTATCACAAAACTATCTGTTACCGCTAATTTCAGTTCTTGCAGAGAATACCTTGCTGAAAACCGCTTATCATTTCCTTCTGCTCCTCGTTGGGTTCAACACTCTTACTTATCGAAAAGGCTACGATAGATCCCCTACACTTGTGGGTCATCAGTAGGCTAGTCCCAAAAATAATATAAAAAGGTAAATTAAAGCCCATTAAACATCCTAAACAGATAATATAATAGCATGGAACAATCAAAAATTATAGATACGTTGGAGACATATCAAGCATCCCCAAGCTTAATTCCTGCTCGTCCTCGAGTAGGTAAATGATAAAAACAGGATTTTTTATGTGGAATGCTACCTAGCATAATTCTCAATGTAATTTTCTTTATTGTGGCATGAATGTTCAGATCCGATAGATTCAAGACAAAATTTTAATATTGACATAAAAATAATAATACTTCAATCATACTAACAAAGCAATCATGTCTTCTCAAAATAACAAATCCAAAGAAAGTTATCCCTACAAAATCATATAGTCTGGCTATGCTCTATCTTCACCACACAAAGTATTTAAATCATGCACAACCCCGATGACAAGCCAAGCAATTGTTTCATTCTTTTGGTGTTCTCAAACTTTTTCAATCTTCACACAATATATGAGCGTGAGCCATGGACATAGCATTGTAGGTGGAATAGAATGGTGGTTGTGGAGAACACAAAAGGAGAAGATAGTCTCACATCGTATCAACGGGCTATGGAGATGCCCATCAATAGATATCAATGTGAGTGAGTATGGATTGCCATGCAACGGATGCACTAGAGCTATAAGTGTATGAAAGCTCAAAAAGAAACTAAGTGGGTGTGCATCCAACTTGCTTGCTCATGAAGACCTAGGGCATTTTGAGGAAGCCCATCATTGGAATATACAAGACAAGTTCTATAATGTAAAATTCCCACTAGTATATGAAAGTGACAACATAGGAGATTCTCTATCATGAAGATCATGGTGCTACTTTGAAGCACAAGTGTGGTAAAAGGATAGTAGCATTGTCCCTTCTCTCTTTTTCTCTCATTTTTTGGCCTTTTTTTACGGCCTTTCTCTTTTTTTCGTCCGGAGTCTCATCCCAACTTGTGGGGGAATTATAGTCTCCATCATCCTTTCCTCACTTGGGACAATGCTCTTATAATGATGATCAACACACTTTTATTTACTTACAACTCAAAAATTACAACTCGATACTAGAACATAATATGACTCTATGTGAATGCCTCCGATGGTGTACCGGGATGTGTAATGAATCAAGAGTGACATGTATGAAAGAATTATGAACGTGGCTTTGCCACAAATATGATGTCAACTACATGATCATGCAAAGCAATATGACAATTATGTAACGTGTCATAACAAACGGAACGGTGGTAAGCTGCATGGCAATATATCTCGGAATGGCTATGGAAATGCCATAATAGGTAGGTATGGTGGCTATTTTGAGGAAGGTATATGGTGGGTGTATGGTACCGGCGAAAGTTGCATGGTACTAGAGAGGCTAGCAATGGTGGAAGGGTGAGAGTGCATATAATCCATGGACTCAACATTAGTCATAAAGAACTCACATACTTATTGCAAAATCTATTAGTTATCAAAACAAAGTACTACACACATGCTCCTAGGGGATAGATTGGTAGGAAAAGACCATCGCTCGTCCCCGACCGCCACTCATAAGGAAGACAATGTAGCGCCCCGAGACCGATGTGCCAGGTGTCGTCAAGTTATTCGCTGTCGTTGCCATGTCATTTGCTTGCATGTTGCATCTTACCATGTCATCATGTGCATTGCATCATCATGTTTTCAAAACTTGCATCCGTCTGGGTTCCCCCAGTTTCGTCCATTGTCCGTTCTGAGCCCAGTCACACTTGCACGCGCCCGTGGCACGTCCGAAATATTATTTTATAAGTGGCCATAAGATGTTCTCGGAATGGGTTGAAAGTTGGCGTGCGGTCTTATTTTAGTGTAGGAAGACTGTCTGTCAAATTTCATCGCGTTCGGAGTCTGTTTGATAGCCCAACCGTTAACTATAGCGGCAGTATAGCCGGTCTAACGTCGGACGTTTTCGGTCTCCGAAAACTATTGCCGGGCTTTCCCTCTCTTTCCTCTCTAGACCGTCTACACAGCCCACTGCCTACCATCAGGTCCAACCTAACCTCTCTTGTCAGCCCGCGGCCCTCCTCGCGCGCGTCCAAAAGCTGCCCCGGAACCGAACCGGACTTTCGTCACCATCGGATCCAGATCATCCCCAAACGTCTACAAAACATCTCCGTTTTGTTTATTGGACTTCCCAACCTAGTTATCTCGGCCCGTCCGATTTTGATCGGAGGGACCCAAATCGCGCTACACCTAGTTCCCCAATTACCTTCGGTTTAGTTTTGCACTCAACCAGTCTATTCTTCTCAACCGCCCGATTTCGATCGAGGGGTCCGAATCTACCCTAAACTTCCCCCTCTTTCCATATATAAAAGACTGCTAGTCTAAATCTAGACAAACCCCTAAAATCTAGGGGGTTTGTCCCTGCCGCTGCCGCCACACTGCATCTCCCACCTCAGGATCGATCCCCATCCAATCAGTTTGTGCGTCCTTGATCCAAAAATCATGTCGATCTTCCCCCTCCAACCAGCGCCTCCCCTGATTCCCTCGTCCACCTCCTGCAGCCCCGAGCGCCAGAGGCCCCAACAACCCGTGCACCAGCCGGCCACCGAAGCTCCTCCGTGGCCTCCTTCCTCGCCCGACGACCAGCGCCACTGCCGGCAACCACCACCAGGGACAGCGCCGCCCCATGCCCTTTCCATTTTTCTCTTTTCCCTTCGCTCCTCATGTCGTTTTGGACCACGCAGAGACCTCCCAGGGAGGCCGCCATGGCATCCAAGAGGCTTCGGGCACCAGCAGCTCCTGTTTCGCGCCAGATCCACCATGTGGACGGACGGATCCGTCGTCCTCGACCCCATGACCTCCTCCTTCGTGCCTCCCCATCATCATCTGCGGCGCCAAGTTGCCGCCCTCCTTCGCGTCCTGCCGTCGCCACGAACCATCCCCGTCACCTGCACCTCCTCAAGCAGCGCCGCCGTGCCTGCACGTCTATGGCGAAGCTCCGATGAGCCAAGCCGCGCCCGCGCCCCTGTTTCTTCCTTCCCCTTCACTTTCTATCTCTCACACGTCTCCCTCTCTCTCGGATGCGTCCACAGGAGGACCATCACCCTTGCCGGAATCCTTCTCCTCGCCGCTGCCTCTGCTTCACCAAGTTCCGCGCCCTGCCCGCCAGCGACAGGAGCCGCCGTGTGCCCTCTCCTTCCCATCTCGCATTGTCCCAGCGCCGCCAAGTCCATCCCCGGCCTCCTCCTGCTTCTACGTGCGAGCATGCGAGGAAGACGAATCACGTGCCAAGCCCCGCGTGTTCCTCTGCTTCGTTGATCGCGCGAGCATCGTCAGCGCTCCCCTCTGCCTCGCTCGTGGACTAGATCCAATGCCTCTTGCCAAGGCCCAGCGCTAGTGAGCCGGCCCGTTTCCTTGTCGGCCCAGCCGCGCCTCCTCAGGCCGGACGTGAGCAGCTCTCCCAGCCCAGTTCACTTCAGTTCAGCCCAGACTTGTTTTTTTCTTCTGCCTGTCGTTTTATCTATTTATCCAGCGAATTATTGTTTTATAGAAAAGCCCATGTTCTTCATGCATTTAATAACTTCACAACCGTGCATCGGATCTAAATAAATTATATATGAAAGTTGCTTAGAATTTTGTCTAGTTTAATAATATGCAACTTTCATCCATGTTTGAAATGTTTAAAATGATGTTTGGTTAAATTTGCCCCTATGCCATGTTAAAATGATTTATTTCATAACTAAATAACCGTAGCTCGGTTTTAAATAATCTTTATATGTAAATGGGGTAGAAAAATGCCTAGATTATCATGATGGCTTTACTTTGCATGTTTAACAACTCTAAAATTGTGTTTAGGGTAGAACAGTAGCAAACCTAATATTTGCATATGGGGATTTACCGGAATTGTTGTTCGTTGCGTCCGGCCTCTTTTAAACTTGCCTAGATAGATAGTTTCATTATGCTTCACCTCTTGCCATGCTAACAACATTTAATCTTTTTGGGTACATAAACGAGAGTGAACTAACTAAGTCACGTGGTGTTCCGTCAATATGCAACTCGTTGCATATTGAGCTCCACTTAATTTGTAGGGTTGTTTGTGCACTTTGCCATGCCATGCCTCATTAAACCGGACATGCATCATACTTGTTTGCGCGTCGTGACATGCTTATGTGTTGGTTGTTTACTATGTTGTGTGCTTCTTTCTGGTGTTGCTTCTTCGGGTTGGTTCCGGTAACGTCGCGTTTGTGAGGACCCGTTCGTCTACGTCCGTTTGTCTTCTTCATGGACTCGTTCTTCTTCCTTGTAGGATTTCAGGCAAGATGACCATACCCTCGAAATCACTTCTATCTTTGCTTGCTAGATGCTCTCTCTTTTGCTATGCCTATGCGGCGATACCTACCACTTGCTTATCATGCCTCCCATATTGTTAAACCAAGCCTCTAACCCACCTTGTCCTAGAAAACCATTGTTTGGCTATGTTACCGCTTTGCTCAGCCCCTCTTATAGCGTTGTTAGTTGCAGGTGAAGATTGAAGCTTGTTCCATGTTTGGAACATGGATATTCTTGTTGGGATATCACAATATCTCTTATTTACTTAATGCATCTATGTACTTGGTAAAGGGTGGAAGGATCGGCCGTATGCCTGGTGTTTTGTTCCACTCTTGCCGCCCTAGTTTCCATCATATCAGTGTTATGTTCCCGGATTTTGCGTTCCTTACCCGGTTGGGTTATAATGGGAACCCCTTGATAGTTCGCCTTGAATATAACTCCTCCAACAAGGCCCAACATTGGTTTTACCATTTACCACCTAGCCTTTTCTTTCCCTTGAGTCGGCCGGCTCAAGGGTCATCTTTATTTAACCACCCCCCCCCCCCCCCCCCGCGCCAGTGCTTCTCTAAGTGTTGGTCCAACTGAGTGATGTCCGAGGCTACCAGGGCCAACTCTGGGCTGGCTTACCCGACGTCTGGCTCATCCGTTGTGCCCTGAGAACGAGATATGTGCAGCTCCTATCGGGATTTGTCGGCACATCTGGGTGGCTTTGCTGGTCTTGTTTTACCATTGTTGAAATGTCTTGTAACTGGGATTCCGGGTCTAATCGGGCCTTCCCGCTAGAAGGAATATCCTTCGTTGACCGTGAGATCTTGTGATGGGCTAAGTTGGGACACCCCTGCAGGGATTTGAACTCTCGAAAGCCGTGCCCGCGGTTATGGGCAGATGGGAATTTGTTAATGTCCGGTTGTAGAAAACCTGAAGTTGATCTTAATTAAAATACATCAACTGCATGTGTAATCGTGATGGTCTCTTCTCGGGGGAGTCCGGGAAGTGAACACGGTGTTGGAGTTATGCTTGACGTAGGTTGTTCTAGGATCACTTCTTGATCATAGTTCATCGACCGTGCTTTTGCCTTCTCTTCTCGCTCTCTTTTGCAAATATGTCAGCCACCAAATATGCTAGTCGCTTGCTGCAGCTCCACATCATACCCTTTACCTTACCTATAAGCTTAAATAGTCTTGATCGCGAGGGTGTGAGATTTCTGAGTCCCTGTGACTCATAGATACTGCCAAAACCAGTTTGCAGGTGCCGATGTTACCGAGCAGGTGACGCAACCAAGCTCAGGAGGAGCTCGATGAAGATCTTGTCCTTTGTGTTGTTTCGTTCCACTTGATCAGTAGTGGAGCCCAGTCGGGACGATCGGGGATCTGTGTAGCATTTGGGGTAGTCTTCTTTTATTTTGGTTCCGTAGTCGGACCTTGATTGTATCTGATTGATGTAATGCTTTATTCATGTATTGTGTGAAGTGGCGATTGTAAGCCAACTATGTATCTCTTTCCCTTATGTATTACATGGGTTGTGTGAAGATTACCTCACTTGCGACATTGCTTTCAATGCAGTTATGCCTCTAAGTCGTGCTTCGACACGTGGGAGATATACCCGCATCGAGGGCGTTACAAGTTGGTAATCAGAGCCTTCCCCGACCTTAGGAGCCCCCTACTTGATCGAATCGTTGGCGTTGTTGTGTCTAGAAAAATGTTTTGAGTCATTTAGGAATTATATATATTGGAGAGTTAGGAATTCTTTTTACTCCTCAGTCCCTTCGTCGCTCTGGTGAGGCATCCTGATGTAGAGTTTTGACTCTTCTCTTCTCAAATTTCACTAAAAAAATTTAGGATCACGCGGGTATCTTGGAATCATTCCGATTGATTTGTGACGAGAACATTGTTCTTGGTGCCTCCTGTCATTTAGGGGTTGTGGCAGTGTCCCGGGGAGTTGAGCTCCGAGGTGTTGTCGTCACAATTTTATCGTTGCAGTTCTGGAATACCTGAGTTTAGTTTCGCCGACATCAGAAATCTCTTTTATGCAGTTGTTGGTGAGATAACCTCGACGCCACCCAGTACTGGGGCGGGAGTTCGGGAGTATTGCCATAACTTGTATAACGGATGCTTTTCGAAGGTTGAGGTAGACGATTTCCGAAGGTTTCTTGGTTATGTGTTGAAGGATGGATACAGCTGGATGTAGGATTTGCTAGTTTTGGGTGAGATATTATGCTTCCCCTGTATCCCCAACACCTGATTGCATAACCAGAAAATTTCGGGAGTTTAGAAGTGGGAATTCAAGTAGCTCTTAGGATATCTTTCCGATAGATGTATGATATGAAATTGGGGTTCGACGTCTAGTGGTCCGCCTATCCACGGTTGGTTTTAAAGTGGTCTCATTGTGTCTTAAAGAGTCCTTGGCTATGCCGACTCGGGGACGCTTTGTATGTCATGTGCACTGCCTTGTACATGATGGTGCTGTATGATCGAGCCCGTGTAGGCCCCACCATGAAAACTTCGGATGAAATCTCTATCATATGTTTGTTCCGGCTTATTCCGCAAGCCAATCCTTTGTTTTGTTTTGAGTTGTGGTATTCGAGTTGCTTCGAAGTCAAATGTTGATTCCATACCTTTTCCTAAGCGGTGTTCTCATACCCCGATGTGAATACTAATCCTTCATTATAATCGAGATTGTCATGTCAATCCTTTTAACCGGTGTGTTTTTCTCTTCAAGCGGATCCATTCATTTTCAACATCCGCAAGATGCAATCTCAGCTTTCTCAACGTTGTTCGTTTCATCCATCCCAAGTTGCCTTTGTTTTTCCCACCCTCCCACCCTTTTTCTTCAAGGACTCAGATTTATTAATCAAGTATCCATCTTATGGTTGTGAAGTCTATTCTTCCTTTTCTTTCAATATTCTTATCCGGTGATTCTATGAAGATTCTAACGGAGCTTCTAGTTCATCATTCTTCGTGATTTTCCTTCTTCGGTGGATTCAATTCGAGCTTTTAGTGTTGATCATATTCTTTTCTTTGTTTCTAATGCTATTCACATGTCGGTGCACCTCATAATCATTCCCCGCTTGCTATTCAATTGTTCTGGAGTGCTCAAGATATCTCGAAGATTCGCGTTTCCACTCTGCTTTCGTTCATGAACTTTCGAGGATGTCACCTCATTCAAGCCATTTAATTCAACCGGTGGAATCTCTCTTTTCAAGCAATCATTTCAACGATGTATTTTTCAGTGGGCCCTAACCCACAGGTCTTTTCCCAGGATCTTACCTGACTCTTCTTATTTTCCCGACGTTACTCTCAAATTATTTTCCAAGTTTGACGTAGAAATGAACTGTCATCAGTCAAATGTTTTTTTCTCCAAGATCTTTCAAATTCTTTTCATCGTTGGATCAACCTTTCTATTCATCATTCTGAAGTGCCTCTACAATTTTTGTTGGTGTTTCTCGTCGTCATTCTTAGGTTTTAAAGACCGAAGAAGACTTTTCCTCCATATCTTGCTCCATTCTCTCAAGATTCATGGTTCTAGCCTTTTTCCATCCTCTCATAATTGCTTTCGATTGTGAGAATAATTTTCACCTATCCGGAGAATTTCATGAGATGTTTCCATTTCTTTACTCCGGAGGCCATCATCTCAGAAGTATTCATTCTCCAACCTACCGAGGAATCATTCAAATATTCTCTAATCAGTTCAGGATCTATTCGTTCTCATGTATCTAAATTCTCTCAAGTATCCTCGTTCATTTCATAATTCTTCCCAGTGTTTCTTTATCTTTTCTTCGATTGTTTTCAATTCTTACGGTGGTTCGTTCAAGATTTCTCATCATTTGTTATCATATCAATTTATTCGTTGTTTTCAATCCTACCGGTGGCTCGTTGAAGACCTTTCCAAGTTGACTCTATATCTATCTTAATTCTTTCTACGAGAATAAGTAGTATGCCCAAGTCATTGATTGTCATCAATTTAATTGGTGAAGGATGTGCATAACATAATTCTTATTCTTGATTCAACCAAGTGATTAATTCCCTATTCCGGAGGCTCATCAAATTCCTGATTTCAATTGTTTCATCTTTTCTTTTCCGGAGTTCCAAGCTCTCTCAATTTGTTTCATCGTGAAGATCCATCTAATCATTGCAAGTCTTCACCTTGTGTTTTCAATTTTTCTTTCCTCTCGCTTGATCATTCTTTTACTACCGGAGTTCTTCATGAAGGTTCTATATGATGGGTCACCAATGATTTAATTCCTTCTCAAAGTGTTCATCTAGATTCTTTTCAGAGGAGCTCAAGTTTTCTTCATTTTGCAATCCGGAGTGCAATTCTTTCACGCATATCTTTTGAGGTGGTGTTATGTCATTCTTGATAATTTCCCTTCGGGCTTCGTGTTTCACAAGTTATCAAGATGAGGTATTTTAAATCCATCAATCTCTTCATTAGAGTTATCTTGGGATATATTTCATATAAAGTTTTTCCTTTAAGGGTTGTCGCTCTTATGGTATTTATCTATGATCCAAGTTCTTCTTTTATCCTCCCGATGAAATAGCTTCTCGTCTCCTTGTTCTTACCAATCCAATTTCTTTTTCCCGTGAGTGGCAGGTTGTCACCTCATAATTTGAGATGTATTCCATAAGACCATGTCAAGCTTATCCTTTTCGTTGCTGGTTTTCCAACAATTCTGTTCGACCCTTCTCCTAAGGATACCTTTTGTAGCAGAAGTTGGCATTTTCTTCTACATTCTTTTATCTGAATGATCTATCTTGTATTTCTCTCTTCCGGAGGCATTGTGATGTTGCTCTTTTCAACCCATCATTTTGTTTCGTCAAGATCATGCTTCTTTCTTTTGCTTATCCATTTAACCGGAGTGTTTTGTCCTTTTTGCTCAAGTTCTTTTTTGCCTTATCAAGCCTTGCATCCCTTCTCTACCTGAGTGCTGCCCAAAGTTGTTCTTCCTTGTTCCTCTTTGCTAATGGAGTGTTTTCAACTTTATTTATCTCCGTTGTATTCTTTTCTCAAAATGGCTTAACCTTTTCAAGGTTCTTTGGTTTCACTCGTTTGTCAAAGGAACAACTTAGATTTACCTCTTCTCTTTCTCTTCCGTTGTCCCTCCGGTGCCATTCTAGATCTCGGGACGAGATCCTCTCGTAGTGGTGGAGTGTTGTAGCGCCCCGAGACCGATGTGCCAGGTGTCGTCCAGTTATTCGTTGTCGTTGCCATGTCATTTTCTTGCATGTTGCATCTTACCATGTCATCATGTGCATTGCATCATCATGTTTTCAAAACTTGCATCCGTCCGGGTTCCCCCAGTTTCGTCTGTTGTCCGTTCTGAGCCCAGTCACACTTGCACGCGCCCGCGGCACGTCCGAAATATTATTTTATAAGTGGATGGAAGATGTTCTCGGAATGGGTTGCAAGTTGGCGTGCGGTCTTATTTTAGTGTAGGAAGACCGCCTGTCAAATTTCATCGCGTTCGGAGTCTGTTTGATAGCCCAACCGTTAACTATAGCGGCAGTATAGCCAGTCTAACGTCGGACGTTTTCGGTCTTCGAAAACTGTTGCCGGGCTTTCCCTCTCTTTCCTCTCTAGACCGTCTACACAGCCCACTACCTACCGTCAGGTCCAACCTAACCTCTCTTGTCAGCCCACGGCCCTCCTCGCGTGCGTCCGAAAGCTGCCCCGGAACCGAACCGAACTTTCATCACCATTGGATCCGACCCAAGTACAAGTGCTACCGCTTTGATGACAAGGATACTCTCTTCTTCGAGGATCGTATTGTTGTGCCGAAAGGTGATCTTCGTAAGATTATCATGAACGAGGCTCACAATTCACTCCTCTCCATCCACCCTGGGAGCACGAAGATGTATCAGGACCTCAAGCAGGCTTATTGGTGGACTCGAATGAAGCGCGAGATTGCTCAGCTCGTGAATGAGTGTGATGTCTGCAGAAGAGTGAAGGCAGAACACCAAAGGCCAGCTGGTCTCCTCCAACCTCTTGCCATTCCAGAATGGAAGTTCGACCACATTTAGATGGACTTCGTGACTAGGTTTCCAAAGTCCAAGCGTGGCAATGATGCTATATTCGTTGTCATCGACAAACTCACTAAAGTGGCTCACTTTCTGCCTATCAAAGAGTCTATCACTACAGCTCAATTGGCGGAGCTCTATACCTCTCGGATTGTCTCGCTGCACGGTATTCCACAGGTGATCTCTTCAGACCGTGGCAGCATCTTTACCTCCAAGTTTTGGGATTCTTTTCAGAAGGCCATGGGCACCAACATCCGCTTCAGCACAGCTTTCCATCTTAAACTAGCGGTCAAGTCGAGCGTGTCAATCAGATTCTTGAAGATATGCTCAGGGCTTGTGTGATCTCCTTCGGCATGAAGTGGGAAGATTGTCTTCCATATGCTGAATTCTCCTACAACAACAGTTTTCAAGAAAGTTCAGGCAAGGCCCCATTCGAAATTCTGTATGGCAGGAAGTGTCGTACCCCTTTCAACTGGTCTGAAACCGGTGAACGTCAACTTTTGGGAAATGACTTAATCACAGAGGCAGAGGAGATGTGCAAAGTCATTCGAGATAACCTCAAAGCAGCGCAATCGTGCTAGAAGAGCTACTATGATAGTAAGCACCGTGATTTGGCTTTCGAGATCGGAGATCATGTTTACCTCCGTGTCTCTCTAATGAAAGGTACTCGTCGCTTCGATATCAAAGGGAAGCTTGCCCCTAGATACGTGGGACCTCTCAAGATCGTCAGCAAGAGAGGCGATCTCGCCTACCAACTCGAGCTTCCTTCAAACTTTGCAAATGTGCATGGCGTGTTCCATGTCTCTCAGCTCCGCAAGTGCTTCAAGACTCCTGAACGCACCGTCAACTTCGAAGACATTGAGCTCCAAGAAGATCTCTCTTATCGTGAGCATCCCATTGCTATTCTTGAAGAGACTCAACGCAAGACTCGCAATAAGTCAATCAAATTCCTCAAAGTCAAGTGGTCACACCATTCCGACCGTGAAGCCACCTGGGAACGCGAGGATCACCTCCGTTCTGAGTACTCGGCGTTCTTTCAGTCCTAGATCTCAGGACGAGATCCTTTCGTAGTGGTGGAGTGTTGTAACACCCCGGATGTAATTTACCTAATATGTAATCCAAATATTGCCGTTTCCGGCGTTAAGTTATTTTATTTTCCTCGGGTTCGGGTTTTTGTCTCCGTGTGTTTTTGTTGTTTTCATGCATCTCATATCATGTCATCATGTGCATTGCATTTGCATACGTGTTCGTCTCATGCATCTGAGCATTTTCCCTGTTGTCCGTTTTGCATTCCAGCGCTCCGTTCTCCTCCGGTGGTCATTTCTACCTTTCTTTCGTGTGTGGGTATTAGACATTTCCGGATTGGACCGAGACTTTCCAAGCGGCCTTGGTTTACTACCGGTAGACCGCCTGTCAAGTTTCGTACCATTTGGACTTCGTTTGATGCTCCAACGGTTAACCGAGGGACCAAGAAGGCCTCGTGTGTGTGTGTTGCAGCCCAACACCCCTCCAATTTGGCCAAAAATCCACAAAAACCCTCTCCATCATCTAGAGCGTTCGATCATGATCGCGCGGCCGAAAACCGCACCTCTTTTGGACACTCCTAGCTCCCTCTATGCCTATAAATAGCCCCCCTTCGAAATCCATGGGTCCTTCTTCCCCAAACCCTAAAAAAATCGCCTCGCGCCACGCCGAACACGTCCGGTCCGGCCGGACAAACCGCGCCGCCGCCGCCCGACGAATCCCAGGCCGCCACGTGGCCCCAGCCACCGCCTCCCGCCACCGGCCCGCGAAGCCCATGCGGGGCCCCCGCGGCCCAGTCGCCGTGCCCCACCGCCCGGCCTTCGTCCGCCGCCGCCCGACGCCTCTTCCCCGACCCTGGCCATCGCCGGTCACCTCCGCCACCGCGCTGCCATTGCTGGGCTTCACCATGACGTCGCCTCCTCGCTGGTCGGCGCCCCTCTTCGTCGGCGCCGCCCGCGGCAACATCGGCCCCGCCGCCCTCCGCCGCCTCGACGGATCCGGCCAGAACCAGGCCGGCCCGCTCCTCTCCACGCCCACTCCGGCGAGCTCCAAGTCTGGCCGGCCAACTTCGTAATCCGCGCATGAACAGTGCCTAGATCCGGATCTAGATCTGAGACGGTTGCTTCTCCTCCCGAAACCCTAATTTTATTGCCATGTTCATCGTGCCGTAACTTTGCATCCGTAGATCCGTTTTGCGCGTTTAGCATATCAAAATGTTCGCTCAGAGAGCACATCATTTTATCTCATTGCATCATTTTCATTTGAGTTCATCTTGATGCCTGAAATGCTGTTGGAAGAGTGCTATTTGAGTTAATTGTCAGATCTGCTGCTCCAATTAGCTATTTGTCATTTTTGCCATGATTATTGTGTGCATGATATGCCCATGAGCTCTACATGTGTTTTGTCATATGTTTTTCCATCTTTCCAGAGGTGCAATCCATGTATTTTTGTGATGTGTGTGGTGACTAGCACAAGCTTGCAAAGTGGTGCATTCGTTAATGCTGATTTCGGGGACTTAGCATTTCCACTAAGTCCTTGGACTGTTTTTATCAATATGCCATATGTTCATGTTGTTCCCTAGTGATTCGTGCCTCTTTTGAGGATGATCAGTAAGGGTGATTTGTTAATCTTGTAGCGCTCTATCCATTCATGTCTTTGTTTGCAATTATGGAGCAACCTAGCTTGAGTCAATCGAGCTCTACTTTTGCTATTTCGTGAATCTGGGCAGATTGTCAACTTGTTAGCGATTTTGCCGAGGATGTTGTAGTTGATCCGTTCATGCTATGTTGTTGTTCTTGCCATGTCTAGCGTGTATAATGTGTATTCTTGATGGGTGTATGCTTAGATTGTCATGCCTTGCTCTGTAGTGAGTGCATCGAGCTCGTAAACATGCCTACTTGATACCTGATTTGCATGCTCCAGTTTTTCACAAAGTCTGTGATCTGATTATATTTTTGCCATGTTCACATGCTTGCAATTGTATTTTCTGATCCCTTGTGGCTGAAGGTCACTAAGGGACTTTTGTTAAGCTCTTTGAGTAGCTCCATGACATGCTTTACTTTGCCATGTTAAGTTCCTGTAGCATATATTTTTCTTGCTCCAAAGTGTGCTACCTGATCTGAAATTCCAGACAAGTGTTAATTTCACTAAGTCTGCAATCTGTTTACCAATTGCACTTTTGCCATGCTTGTTTGAACCTGTTAATGGATGAATTGGCTGTAGCTCATTGTTCATCTTTTGTTAAGCATCATAATGGATCCCTGCCATGTATTTTGTTGCCATGTTTGAGTGCTCTAGCATGTTTGTCTTGTTGCATTTAGATGGCTACTTATTGTATATCGCAGACCGGTGCCATATTTGAATTGCTTGCCATTTCCAAACCGTGCATCCGATTCCGGCGATCTTTATATCGATTTCAACCGAAATCACCTCACTTTTCCAGTGGCACACTTGGATTTCAAAGTTGAGGCCAGTTCATTCATTCCTTGTCAAATCTTGCATATGCATCACATATCGCATCCCGCATAGCACACCATGTTGCATCATGTTGTTTGAGCTTTGCACGTGGTTGATTGTGTTCTTGTTGCTTGTTTGTCTTGTTTGGGTAGAGCCGGGAGACGAGTTCGCTAACGAGGAGCCCGTTGAGTTTGCTTTCGAGGATCCAGTCAACTCTGACAACTTTGCAGGCAAGATGATCATACCCTCGAAATCACTTCTATCTTTGCTTTGCTAGATGCTCGCTCTTTTGCTATGCCTATGCTACGATGCCTACCACTTGCTTACCATGCCTCCCAAATTGCCATGTCAAACCTCTAACCCACCATGTCCTAGCAAACCGTTGATTGGCTATGTTACCGCTTTGCTCAGCCCCTCTTATAGCGTTGCTAGTTGCAGGTGAAGATTGGAGACCGTTCCTTGTTGGAACATTATTTACTTGTTGGGATATCACTATATTATCTCGTTATCTTAATGCATCTATATACTTGGTAAAGGATGGAAGGCTCGTCCTTTTGCCTAGTGTTTTGTTCCACTCTTGCCGCCCTAGTTTCCATCACATCGGTGTTATGTTCCCGGATTTTACGTTCCTTACGCGGTTGGGTGATAATGGGAACCCCTTGACAGTTCGCCTTGAATAAAACTCCTCCAGCAATGCCCAACCTTGGTTTTACCATTTGCCACCTAGCCTCTTTTTCCCTTGGGTTTCCGGAGCCCAAGGGTCATCTTATTTAACCCCCCCCCCCCCCCCGGGCCAGTGCTCCTCTGAGTGTTGGTCCAACCTAGAGCCCCTTGCAGCGCCACCTCGGGGAAACTCGAGGGCTGGTTTTAGTTGTACAGATTGCTTATCCGAGTGTGCCCTGAGAATGAGATATGTGCAGCTCCTATCGGGATTTGTCGACACATTCGGGCGGTGTTGCTGGATTGGTTTTAACTTGTCGGGTTGTCTTGTAGAACCGGGATACCGAGTCTGATCGGAATGTCTCGGGAGAAGGTATATCCTTCGTTGACCGTGAGAGCTTGTCATGGGCTAAGTTGGGACTCCCCTGTAGGGATTTGAACTTTCAAAAGCCGTGCCCGCGGTTATGGGCAGATGGGAATTTGTTAATGTCCGGTTGTAGATAACTTGAACCTTAACTTATTTAAAATGAATCAATTGTGTGTGTTAACGTGATGGTCTCTTCTCGACGGAGTCTGGGAAGTAAACACGATGTTGGAGTAATGTTTGCGCAGGTTGTTCTCTAGTTCTTCGTTCGCGCTTTGCCTTCTCTTCTCGCTCTCTTTGGCGAACAGGTTAGCCACCATATATGCTAGTCGCTTGCTGCAACTCCACATATTTACCTTGCCTTACCTATAAGCTTAAATAGTCTTGATCGCGAGGGTGCGAGATTGCTGAGTCCCTATGGCTCACAGATTACTTCCAAACCAGATGCAGGGCCTGATGACTCCGTTCTAGATGACGCGCTTGAGCTCAAGTGGGAGTTCGACGAGGACTCGCGCCGTTACTATGTGTCTTTCCCTGATGATCAGTAGTGGTGCCCAGTTGGGGCGATCGGAACCGTGTCGCATGTTGGGTTGATCTTTTATTTTGGGCACCGCAGTCGGGCCATGAGTGATTGGATGATGTAATGCTATTTATGTACTTTGTTTGACGTGGCGAGTGTAAGCCAACTATGTACCTTCCACTTTTATCATTTATATTACATGGGATGTTGTGAAGATTGCCTTACTTGCGACATTGCTTTCAATGCGGTTATGCCTCTAAGTCGTGCTTCGACACGTAGGAGATATAGATGCATCGAGGGCGTTATAGCACCTTAGCACGGGCAAGGGCCCTACGGGCACCTTCAATGCAGACGGAGCGCTTGATTATTTCGAGCCTTGGATAGGCCTCCACCAGATGCCGCACCAGCCCAAAATAGCTCCCAGGCAGAGCCCCTCCAGGCCACAACCGAACTATGAGGCCCTTCATGGCCTGTTCGGCTGCCTTGTGGAGCTCGACCAGTTGCTTCAGCTGGTCGCTCAGGGGCACGGGGTGTCCGGCCTCAGCATACTGAGACCAGAATACCTTCTCTATCGAGTTGCCCTCCTCTCCTCGATAGAATGCGGCGGCATCGCACACACTCCGAGGAAGATCTGCGAACGCTCCTGGAGAGCTCCGGATTCGGGTAAGTAACAAGTAACTCACATTTATGTGTTTGCTTTTCATAGAGAATGCCTTACCCGCCGCTATCTTCTTCACCTCATCCAACTCCTGGAGGGTCTTCTGGGATTCGGCCTTGGCAGACTTGGCATTTTCAATAGCCACCGCGAGCTCGGACGCTTGCGTCTTTGAGTCAAGCTCCAAACTCTCATGTTTATCCATGAGAGCCTGGAGCTCTTGCCGTACCTTGCCAACCTCGGCCTCACACTTCTCCCGCTCGGTGCGCTCCATGTCTGCCCTCTTCTCGTCCTCGACCAGCACTTGCTTAAGGGTCGCCACCTCAGACGTGGCCCCTACAATAGCCACGATAATCCTGTCATTTTTTGCAATTGCACCTTTTTTATATATATATTTAAACAAGGTATTTCTTACCTTCATTGTCCTCGAGCTGCTTCTTGGCACGCCCGAGCATTTGCTCGGACCGCTCGAGGTTCTGCTTTAGCGTGTCCACTTCTGCAGTCAGTGCGGCGGACGCAAGCAGAGAAGCCTGCATACGCATATTGACTCCTTTTTGTTAGACTCCTGTGAATTTTATTTGATCCTCTATTCGGCTTTTCTTCCCGAACGCCAAACAGAGCATCAGGGGCTACTGTCTATGCGGTAATATTATTTACACATTCTTTACTTACCTCAAAGCCTGTTAGAAGGCTAGTACAAGCTTCAATCAGTCCGCTCTTGGCGGACTGAACCTTCTGGACCACCGCACTCATAATGGTGCGGTGCTCCTCGTCGATGGAGGCGCCTTGGAGCGCCTCCAACAGATTGTCCGGCGCCTCCGGTTGGACGGGGGTCACTGGCATGGTGGGCTTGCTCCTCTTGGAAGGAGGTCCCCCGCCGAACTCTAGAACCTTTGAAGGTTCCGGATCAGTGTCCAGCCTAGAGCCGGACTTGGAGCCCTGTGGGGTTTCATCCCCTTTACTACTGGAGTCTGGGAGGTCGCCTTGCGGCGCCTCCAGGACCACCTCCTCCCGGCTTGGAACCTGTTGGGACAACACTTCGGTGTCATCCGTAGGGCAGGGGGAGGAAGCCGTCAGAAGCGAGTTCACATCCGACGAGTCAAGTGAGCCGCTCGACAACGCGTCGAGCCAGTCTTTGGGTGGGCTGCATAAACATATTCGACATAAGGGAAAGTTGTGCAATAAACGAATACTACGAATTACTCTGGTATCTGGATACTTACGATTTTGCCAGGGGCTTGGCCCTGGGCGGCCACTCCTCTCCGCCCTCGTCGGCGTCGGTGGAGTAGTCCGGAGGAAGGGTTTTCCCCTTCTTGGACCCTCCAGCCTCCCCAGAGAGGGCGGCCTTCCTTTTCTTCTCTCCTCCCGCTGGAGGGGGAGAGATCTGTTCTTCTTCCTCCTCGTCTTCACGGGAGGAATGCGCCTCGGAACCGTCGGATGATGGATCTGACACCTCCTGGCGCCTTTCGAGTCCCCGTGGCCTTTTTCGCGGCCTTCTTCTCCGGCACCACATAGGGTGCCAGAACCAGCAGCTTCGCCAAGCGAGCGTCCGCTGGGGCTTCGGGCAAAGGAGTCGGACAGTTGATCTGTCCGGACATCACCTGCCAATCCTGTCAAAGGTAAGGGAGCTTAGATCCCGCATGGAGTCAAACTATGAAAAACTGATACCCTGCAAAAGGAAGAAAACAGCTTACCGCATGAGCGTGACGCTGCGTACTGAATCCGCGATCCTCGGTAGCAGATGTGGGGGCCTCGGCGCCCTTGAAAAGCACCTTCTAGGCATCTTCGTACATCGTGTCGAAGAGCCTGCTGAGAGTTTGGTGCCATGCCGGGTCGAACTCCCATAGGTTGAAAGCCCGTTGTTGACACATGAGGATCAGGCAGATGAGCATAACCTGGACTACGTTGACAAGTTTGAGCTTCTTGTCCACCGGGGTTTGGACACATGTTTGGAGTCCGGTCAGCTCTCCTTTTTTACCCCACGACAGGCCCGTCTCCTTCCAGGAGGTGAGCCGCGTAGGGGGTCCAGATCGAAACTCGGGGGCTGCGACCCATTCAGGGTCGCACGGCTCGGTGATGTAAAACCACCCCGATTGTCACCCCTTCAGGGTCTCCACAAAGGAGCCCTCGAGCCATAAGACGTTGGCCATCTTGCCCACCATGGCGCCTCCGCACTCTGCCTGGTTGCCGTGCACCACCTTCGGCTTGACTTTGAAAGTCTTGAGCCATAGTCCGAAATGGGGGCGGATGCGGAGGAAAGCCTCGCACACGACGATAAATGCCGAGATGTTGAGGAGAAAGTTCGGGGCCAGATCGTGGAAATCCAGGCCATAGTAGAACATGAGCTCCCGGACAAATGGGTGAAGAGGGAAGCCCAGTCCATGGAGGAAATGGGGGAGGAACACCACCCTCTCATGGGGCGTAGGGGTGGGGATGAGCTGCCCCTTTTCGGGAAGCCGGTACGCAATGTCGTTAGACAAGTATCCGGCCTTCCTCAGTTTTTTGATGTGTCCCTCCGTGACGGAGGAGACCATCCACTTGCCTCCCGCTCCGGACATGGCTGGAGAAGGTTGAGGTGGGGAGTGCGGACTTGGGCACTGGAGCTCGAGTGCGCGAGAATGGATAAGCAAGGGAGGAAGAAGGCGTAGGTGAAAAGGTGGATCCTTATCCCCTTATATGGGTGGACGCAACTACGTGTCCCCACCAGCCTGGTAAAACTCGCTTATCTCCAAGCGCCGTAATCAATGGCGCGGTTGGGTTACCCACGCCCGTATTGATGAGAATCCCGAAATAAGGGGACACGATCTCTGCTTTAACAAGACGTGCCAAGGAAACCGCCTCGCATGACGCGCTGAGGTGATAATGAAACGACTCGGATAAAGGCTTGGCCGTGGTGTTTCACACTACGGAATACGTCAGCAGATTAGATTTGTGTAAATATTATTCTCTCTATGGCAATATGTGGAAACTTATTTTGTAGAGACGGACACTATCTTTGTGTTCAAAATCTTCTATGAAGTACTTGGAGGAGGAACCCGCCTTGCAATGCCGAAGACAATCTACGCGCCGGACTCGTCGTCATTGAAGCCTGGTTCAGGGGCTACTGAGGGAGTCCTGGATTAGGGGGTGTCCGGATGTCCGGACTATACCTTCAGCCGGACTCCTGGACTATGAAGATACAAGATTGAAGACTTCGTCCCGTGTCCGGAAGGGGCTTTCCTTGGCGTGGAAGGCAAGCTTGGCGATACGGATATGTAGATCTCCTACCATTGTAACCGACTCTGTGTAACCCTAACCCTCTCCGGTGTCTATATAAACCGGAGGGTTTTAGTCCGTAGGACAACATACACAACAACAATCATACCATAGGCTAGCTTCTAGGGTTTAGCCTCTTCGATCTCGTGGTAGATCTACTCTTGTACTACCCATATCATCAATATTAATCAACCAGGACGTAGGGTTTTACCTCCATCGAGAGGGCCCGAATCTGGGTAAAACTTTTTGTCCCTTGCCTCCTGTTACCATCTGGCCTAGACGCACAGTTCGGGACACCCTACGCGAGATCCGCCGGTTTTGACACCGACAATCACCGCTAGCCAGCTAGCAGATTTTTATATTTCTCGGGTAGTGTCTCTCCATGGTGTTCCTTTGGAAATCAATTCAGACCGTGGAAGTCTCTTCACCTCTCGATTTTGCGAAAGTTTCCAAAATGCTTTGGGAACTCATCTCTCCTTCAGCACCGCCTTCCACCCTCAATCAAGTGGTCAAGTAGAACGTGTCAACCAAATTCTGGAAGACATGCTACGAGCTTCTGTCATCTCATTCGGAATGTATTGGGAGAAATGCCTTCCATTTGCCGAATTTGCCTACAACAACAGCTACCAAGCTAGTTTGGGCAAAGCTCCTTTCGAAGTTCTATATGGACGAAAATGTTGAACACCCCTGAACTGGTCAGAGACCGGAGAAAGACAACTCTTTGGTCCGGACATGATCCAGGAGGCAGAAGATCAAGTTCGCATTATTCATGAGAAATTGAAAACCGCCCAATCTCGTGAGAAGAGTCAATATGATCGCCATCATAAGACAATGACCTATGAGGTCGACGAGAAGGCCTACCTTCAGGTTACTCCTTTGAAGGGAACCCATCGATTTGGTATCAAAGGAAACTTGGCTCCTTGTTACATTGGACCCTTTCGCATTCTTGCCAAACGAGGAGAAGTTGCCTACCAATTGGAACTACCTCCGCAACTGTCTAGAGTTCATGATGTCTTCCACGTATCTCAACTCAGACGTTGCTTCTCGGATCCTATCAGTGGAGTGGACCATGAAACGCTTGATCTCCAAGATAACCTTACATACCGAGAGTACCCTGTTTGTATTCTCGATCAAGCCGAGCGTACCACTCGACGCCGCAACATCAAGTTTCTCAAGGTTCAATGGTCACACCATTCCGAGAAAGAGGCTACTTGGGAAAGGGAGGATCATCTTCGACTTGAGTACCCCTCCTTCTTCTCGACGAGTCCTGAATCTCGGGACGCGATTCTTTTGAGTGGGGTGAGTTGTCACATCCCTCCTTTCCTGTTATGCATTAGGATTGGTTGAACTTGTGCATCATGTTTAAATTTCTTTTAAACTTAAAATGGGGGCTAATCAACCCCAACACCCCCTGAAAATGCTAAATTCCAACAATTGGAATTTCAATGAACCCAAAATGCCCTTCATAAAAGCCCACCATTTTTGGTTCTGGTTTAAACCTCTGCCAAAAATGGTTCTACAATTTATGGGGCCATTCTGGATTTTTGAACCAAGTCATAAGTATTTGAATTTGGGCATTTTAAATCTTATAAATATTTTAAAGTGCTCAAATAATCATGGAAGCATTTTTAGGCAGTTGAGTATATTCTCAAATGTGCCTCTGAATATTTCCAGAGTTTTTGGAAATGAAATAGTATTTATTCTATTTCAAAACACAGTACAGAAAATAAAAAAAGAGAAACAGAAAACAGTGTAGAGCACTTACCTGAGCCCACCTGGCCGGCCCACCTAGCAGCCCAGCCCACCTGCTGTGCCAGCGAGCAGCTTGCTCTCGCTAGCACACGCAGGTAGGTGCTCAACGGCGAGCACAGCATGCTTGCCACGCAGCTGCCCGCCGCCCAGCCGCTCCCCTCGTCGACCTGTAGCCCTGGGACGAACCCTCTCTCTCTTCCCGAGCTCCCAGACACACTCGCTCTCTCTCTGGTTCCCTCTCTCGCCCTCCCCGATGTCGCCCGAGACGTCACCATCGCCGCCGCTCGTCGCAGCAGTGTCCAACGCCGTCCCCGCGCCCTCTCACCATGTCCGAACGGTTCGCCGTCGTCGACTACGTCGACCAGCCGAGCTGCACGACACCGGAGCCCCTACATTGTCCCCGCCACCGTCGTCTTCAACCTTCATCCGCCATCGATCGTCATCGTCGATCCGCCACACCCGAGCTTCCCCAAGCACACTGACCCTCCCTGCGGCTTCCCTGTGAGCTGCTGAACCTCCCGTGCTTTTCGTTTCGCCCCTAGAACACCGTAGACGCCGCGCCTCTTGTGCCCGAACGCGTCGCCGCCTGACCACATCGCCGGCGATGCTCCGGTGACCATTTGGTCACGGGCTTGTGCCCGTCACACTCCTCGTGCGGCGTAGATGCTCTAGGTGCTTTCGCCGCATCGCCTAGGCCACCGCAGCCATGAGCACGAGCACACCCGAGCCTCGGCTTCTGCTGAGCTCGTCGCCGGCGATGCTCCGGCCACTCCCCGGCCAAACCACCACCGTGGTTGGATGCGGGCGAGTCCCAGCTCCACGTAGGTGCTCTCCGCGCGCCAAATGGTGCCCTGTGGGCAAATCCTGCAGCGAGCCGCCGCGTCTGGCCTCGCCGGCGGCTAAACGCCGGTAGGCTTTGACCGCTGACTGGCGAGGTTGACCCCGCTGACACGGGTTGACCTCCCCCTCTCTCTCACTGACATGCGGGCCCCGGCCGACTAATTAGTCTGGTTAGTGCTAATTAACTAGGTTAGTTTAGTTAGTAGTCACTGACTAGTGGGCCCTGCCCAATTAATTAGGACTAACTAGCTTAGTTAGTGCACAGAGTCACTGACCAGTGGGCCCCACTAGTCAGGTTTGACCAGGACCAGGCGTTGTTGACTGCTGACGCCAGCATGATGCAGTGCTGACACAATTATTCATTTTCTGGATTTAATCTTATATAGGAAATTCCAGAAAATAGCCAAAACTTCTAAAAATCATAGAAAATCAACCATAGGTCCAAATCAAACAAATTATATATGAAAAATGATCAGAAAAATTCAATCTATCCATCTGTAATGGTTTCATGCATGAGAAACCACTTTAACCTTGCTGTTTAGGTGAAACAAGCTAACACACTTATTATGCATAGGAACTTTAACTTCCATTTGAATCTTTGGTTCAAATGGACCCATTTCAACTTGTTTCACATTGCATTAGGCAGGACACATCATTTTGCCATGTCATAGCATGCATCATATTGTTGCATATTGTCATGTGTTGATTATGTTCTATGTGTCCTTCGTGGTAGGTTCTGCCTCCGAGGATATCTCCGAGTATCCAACTGAAGGGCAGTACCCTACTACCACTCCATTAGGCAAGCAGCCCATTTGATCATATCGATACAATCCCATGTTCTCGCCTCTGCTCTCCTTTACTGCATTAAGACAACAACATTTCAAACTGATGTGTGCTGCGGTAGTTGAACCCTTATCCTCTGCATGACCTGTCATTGCCACAGTAACTAGATGAAACCCACTAGCATGTGTAGGAGTTGATTGAGCCATGTATGTGTTTCCTACCTTACTATGCCTGCTATGCTTAGAGTTGTGTCAGGTCTGGTTCATCTGGGTGATGGGCTAGAGTGAAATGATTATGTCGTTAATGCGAGGGATGTGTTGAACATGATTTGGTAAAGGTATCGATGAGAGGCCATGTAGGAGTACATGGTGGGTTGTTTCATTGAGGCCGTCCCTAAGAACTGAGATCTGTATGTGTGATTTTAAGAATCAGCTACTACCATGCATTGGGATACTTAATTGACCCTCTCGGCTTCTTAATCACCCTAGTACTCTGTCCAGGAGATGCAAATAGTTTCTGGTGTTTGTAGGTTATGTGTTGGCGGCCGTGCGTAGCGCTGACCCTAGGGGTGGGCTATGTTGCGGTAGATACACTGTGGCCGGGTATGCCAGGCGCCCGTTTGGCGTCTCGGGACCCTGTTCACATCGTTCGGGGCCGTATGTGGAAACCTCGGCCGGACTCCCTGCGGATGGAACCTGGATAGGCGATAAACCTGGACTAGAGACTTGAGTGTGTAGGTAGGCCGTGGCCGACACCATCGTTGGGCTTCCACTTGAAGGTTGTCGAGTACATGTCATGTAAACGGCGGTAAGTGGTGAGAGCGTGTATGAAGAAGTACACCCCTGCAGGGTTAACATCATCTATTCGAATAGCCGCGTCCGCGGTAAAGGACTACTTGGTTGCCTATACAGTTCATAGACAAGTTAATGGTTACTACTAAAAAGCTCAAGATAAGTGTGAGTACCGAGGATGGCTCTCTCGTAGGATGACGAGGGAGGATCCCCGGTGGAGTATTGTGTTGGTGATTAGTGGACTCGTGTCCGAAAACTATTTTACTAGTGGTGTCTCGTAGGATAGCTTAGCCAAGAGTCAAAGCTGGCTTGCTGCAATAACTCCACCACCTTCTTGAGAATGAGCATGTATAGTAGGTTCTGATGTAAGACTTGCTGAGTACCTTTGTACTCATGTTTGCTTAATTACTGTTTTTAGACGACAACACCGCCCCCTCCGATGGGTTTTATGTAGATCTCGACGCCGATGAGTGACTTGCCACCTAGGTGGTGATCCTGGCCATGGAGGGGCCTATGTAGATAGACAGGCTTCGAGAAGCCTTCTTTCTTTCTAGTGTCTGTACTCAGACTATTTGCTTCCGCATGTGCTTGTATGCTTGTATGACTTGAGTGTCGGGACATGTGACCCCTACCTGTATGAACATGTTATGTATGGCTCCCTGGAGCCTTTAAATAAAATACTTGAGTTGTAGAGTTTTGTTGTGATGCCATGTTGTATTTACACATATCGAGCATATTGTGTGTATGATTGAAATGCTTGGTATGTGTGGGATCCAAAAATCTAGTTGTTTATCCTTGGCAGCCTTTCTTATGGGGAAATGTAGTCTGGTGCTCCTCGAGCCATAGTAGTCCGCTACAGCCCGGTTCACCGGAGTCCTGCTAGCCCAGTACTACTGCTCAGGACACTTGACTGGCCGGCATGTGTTTCACTTCGTTCCTATGTTTGTCCCTTCGGGGAAATGTCACGCGGTGACTTCCGGAGTCCTGCCTAGCCTACTACAGCCCGGGTTCCCCGGAGTCCTGTTAGCCCAGTGCTACATCCCGGATTCACTCACTGATGACCGACATGCTCGATGTGATTCATGTATGCCTGTCTCCATAGGTCTGTGCCGCTTTGGGTTCACGACTAGCCATGGCGGCCCAGGTTCTCTGTCATATGGATGCAAGCAACACTATCATATACGTGAGCCAAAAGGCGCAAACGGTCCCGGGCCATGGTGTAACACCCCGGATGTAACTTTCCCAATTTGTACTCCAACTCTTGCCGTTTCCGGTGTTAAGTTATTTTATTTTCTCGGGTTCGGGTTTTTGTCTCCGTGTGTTGTTTTTGTTGTCATGCATCTCATATCATGTCATCATGTGCATTGCATTTGCATACGTGTTCATCTCATGCATTCGAGCATTTTCCCCGTTGTCCGTTTTGCATTCCGGTGCTTCGTTCTCCTTCGGTGGTCATTTCTACCTTTCTTTCGTGTGTGGGGATTAAACATTTCCGGATTGGACCGAGACTTGCCAAGCGGCCTTGGTTTACTACCGGTAGACCGCCTGTCAAGTTTCGTATCATTTGGACTTCGTTTGATACTTCAACGGTTAACCGACGGACCGAAAAGGCCTCGTGTGTGTTGCAGACCAACACCCCTCCAATTTGGCCAAAACCCACCTAAGCTTTCTCCATCATCTAGAGCGTTCGATCACGATCGCATGGCCGAAAACTGCACCTCATTTGGACTCTCCTAGCTCCCCCTATGCCTATAAATGTCTCCCCCATTCGAAATCACGGGTAAAACCCTAACCTTCCCATCCCCTCGCGCCGCGGGACAACTGCCGGGCCAGACGTGTTCGACCCAAGCGCCGCCGCCACGTGTCGCCTCCTCATTCGCCGCCGCCTGCACCCACTTCGCCGGATCCGCCAGGCCCGCGGAGCCCATCGCCGGCCCGGCCCCGGGCCGCACCCGGGCCGTGCCTCGCGCCGCCGCCCAAGAGTCACGCCGCCCGCGTCCGCCGTTCGCCGCGCCGACCTCCGCCTCCAACGCGCGCCTGCCCGTGCCACGAGGTCCTCCACCGCCGCCGCCCCGCTCCGACTCCGGCGGCAGCTCGCCCACCGCCCGCCGCGCCACCGCGCACTTGCCCGCCGCCCGCCCGACGACGCCACCGCCCGCGCCGCCCACTCCGCCGTCCGGCCGCGCCCTGCGCCACCCCGGCCTTGCCTCTCCTTCCTCTCCCGCCGACGAACCCACCTCGCCGGAGCGAACCGACATCGCTGGAGCCACCTCGGGAGGCGTGCGATTCAGATCCGTGAACCGTAAACCATAGGGTGATTTTTCCTCCAAGTCCCTAAATTGCATATCCAAGTGCTCATGTTCATGGCCTCGTAACTTTGCATCCGTAGCTCCGATTTTTGCATATAGCATATCAAAATGTTCACCTCAGAGAGTACATAATTTCATTCCATTGCATCATTTTCATTTGAGTTCATCTTGATGCCCGAAATGCTGTTAGAAGAGGGCTACTTGAGATAATTGTCAGATCTGTTACTCCGTTTAGCTTTTTGTCATTTTTGCCATGATTATTGTGTGCATGGTATGCCCGTGAGTTCTACATATGTTTTGTTAAGGGTTTTGTCATCTTTCCAGAGGTGCAACCCATGTATTTTTGTGATGTGTGTGGTGACTAGTGCAAGCTTGCAAAGTGGTGCACTTGTTAATTCTGTTTTCAGGGACTTAGCAATTCCACCAAGTCCTTGATCTGTTTATCTCATGATGCCATATGTTCATGTTGTTTCCTAGTGATCATTGCCTCTTTTGAGGATGACCAGTAAGGATGTTTTGTTAATATTGTAGTGCTCTATCCATCCATGTATTTGCTTGCAATTATGGAACACCCTATCTTGAGTCAATCGAGCTCTACATTTGCTACTTTGTGAATCTGGGCAGATTGTCAACTTGTTTGCAATTTTGCCGATAATGTTGTAGTTGATCCGTGTATGCTATGCTATTGTTCTTGCCATGTCTAGCTTGCATTTTGTGTGTTCTTAATGGTTGTATGCTTAGCTTATCATGACTTGCACCGTAGTGAGTGCATCGAGCTCGTAAACATGCCTACTTGAGTTATGTTTCAGCATGTGCTAGTTTTCACTAAGTCTGAAAACTGATTATGTTTTTGCTATGTTCACATGCTTGCAATTGTATTTTCTGATCCATTGTGGCTCAAGGTCACTAAGGGACTTTTGTTAAGCTCTTTGAGTAGCTCCATGCCATGCTTTACTTTGCCATGTTAAGTTCCCGTAGCATATAGTTTTCTTGCTCCAAAGTGTGCTACCTGATCTGAAATTCCAGACAAGTGTTAATTTCACCAAGTCTGAGAGCTGTTTGTCATATGCATTTTTTCCATGCTTGTTTGAACCTGTTAATGGATGAATTGGCCGTAGCTTAGTGCTAGACTTTTGTTAAGCATCTTGAATGCATCCCTGCCATGTATTTTCTTGTCATGTTTGGGTGTTGTAGCATGTTCATCTCATTGCATTTAGTTGGCTACTTGCTGTAAATCGCAGACCGGTGTCATTTTTGAATCGCTTGCCATTTCCAAACCGTAACTCCGATTCCGGCGTTCTTTATATCGTTTTAAAGCGATTTCATCTCATCTTTCCAGTGGCACACTTGGATTTCCAAGTTGAGGCCAGGTTCTTGCATTTCCTGTCATATCTTGCATTTGCATCCCGCATCGCATCCCGCATAGCATATCATCTTTGCATCATTTGTTTGATCCTTGCACGTGGTTGATTGTGTCCTTGTTGCTTGTTTGTCTTGTTTGGGTAGAGCCGGGAGACGAGTTCGCTAACGAGGAGCCCGTTGAGTTTGCTTTCGAGGATCCAGTCAACTCTGACAACTGTGCAGGCAAGATGATCATACCCTCGAAATCACTACTATCTTTGCTATGCTAGTTTGCTCGCTCTTTTGCTATGCCAATGCTACGATGCCTACCACTTGCTTTCAAGCCTCCCAAATTGCCATGTCAAACCTCTAACCCACCATGTCCTAGCAAACCGTTGATTGGCTATGTTACCGCTTTGCTCAGCCCCTCTTATAGCGTTGCTAGTTGCAGGTGAAGATTGGAGGCCGTTCCTTGTTGGAACATTTATTTACTTGTTGGGATATCATTATATTGCCATGTTATCTTAATGCATCTATATACTTGGTAAAGGGTGGAAGGCTCGGCCTCTCGCCTAGTGTTTTGTTCCACTCTTGCCGCCCTAGTTTCCGTCATATCGGTGTTATGTTCCCGGATTTTGCGTTCCTTACGCGGTTGGGTTATAATGGGAACCCCTTGATAGTTCGCCTTGATTAAAGCTTTTCCAGCAATGCCCAACCTTGGTTTTACCATTTGCCACCTAGCCTCTTTTCCCTTGGGTTTCCGGAGCCCGAGGGTCATCTTATTTTAACCCCCCCCCGGGCCAGTGCTCCTCTGAGTGTTGGTCCAAACTAGAGTCCTGTGCAGCGCCCCCTCGGGGAAACTTCGAGGTTTGGTTTTAGTTGTATGGAGAGCTCATCTGAGTGTGCCCTGAGAACGAGATATGTGCAGCTCCTATCGGGATTTGTCGGCACATTCGGGCGGTGTTGCTGGTCTTGTTTTAACCTGTCGAAGTGTCTTGAAGAACCGAGATACCGAGTCTGATCGGAACGTCTTGGGAGGAGGTCTATTCCTTCGTTGACCGTGAGAGCTTGTCATGGGCTAAGTTGGGACTCCCCTGCAGGGATTTGAACTTTCGAAAGCCGTGCCCGCGGTTATGGGCAGATGGGAATTTGTTAATGTCCGGTTGTAGATAACTTGAACCTTAACTTAATTAAAATGAATCAACTGAGTGTGTTACCGTGATGGCCTCTTCTCGGCGGAGTCCGGGAAGTGGACACGGTGTTGGAGTAATGTTTGCGCAGGTTGCTCTCTAGTTTCTCGCTCGCGCTTTGCCTCCTCTTCTCGCTCTCTTTTGCGAATAAGTTAGCCACCATATTTGCTAGTCGCTTGCTGCAGCTCCACATATTTTACCTTGCCTTACCTATAAGCTTAAATAGTCTTGATCGCGAGGGTGCGAGATTGCTGAGTCCCTGTGGCTCACAGATTACTATTACACCAGATGCAGGGCCTGATGATTCCGCTCCAGGAGACGCGCTTGAGCTCAAGTGGGAGTTCGACGAGGACTCTCAACGTTACTATGTTTCCTTTCCTGATGATCAGTAGTGGTGCCCAGTTGGGGGTGATCGGGACCGTGTCGCATGTTGGGTTATCTTTTATTTTGGCGCCGTAGTCGGGCCATGAGTGTTTGGTTGATGTAATGTTATTTATGTACTTGATTGACGTGGCGAGTGTAAGCCAACTATGTTATCTCCCTTTTATTATCTTATTACATGGGATGTTGTGAAGATTGCCTAACTTGCGACATATGCCTTCAATGCGATTATGCCTCTAAGTCGTGCCTCGACACGTGGGAGATATAGTCGCATCGAGGGTGTTACAAGTTGGTAATCAGAGCCTTCCCCGACCTTAGGAGCCCCATTGCTTGATCGTTTTTAGCGGCCGAGTTGTGTCTAGAAAAATGTTTTGAGTCATTTAGGAATTATATATCGGAGAGTTTAGGAATTTTTTTTACTTCCCAGTCTCCTCATCGCTCTGGTAAGGAATCCTGACGTAGAGTTTTGACTCTTCTCTTCTCAAATTTCACTAAAAAATTTTAGGATCACGCGGGTATCTTGGAATCGTTCCGATGGTTTTATGATGAGAACATTGTCTTGGTGCCTCCTGTCAGGGGTTTAGTGGAAGTGTCCCGGGGAGTTGAGCTCTGAGGTGTTGTCATCATAATTTTATCGTTGCAGTTCTGGAATACCTGAGTTTAGTACGCCGACATCGAAAATCTCTTTTATGCAGTTCGTTGGTGAGATAACCTCGACGCCACCCAGTACTGGGGCGGGAGTTCGGGAGTATCGCCATAACTTGTATAACGGATGCTTTTCGAAGGTTGAGGTAGATGGTTTCCGAAGGTTTCTTGGTTATGTGTTGAAGGATGGATACAGCTGGATGTAGGATTTGCTAGATTTGGGTGAGATATTATGCTTCCCCTGTATCCCCAACACCTGATTGCATAACCGGAAAGGTTCGGGAGTTTCATAGGTGGGAATTCTAGTAGCTCTAGTTCTTCTTCCACGGATATTGGTTTGAGATTGGGATTTCTTACCGATTATTCGTTCTTGATCCGTACCTTGTTGATTTATTTCTCTACCTTAATTCTAAGTGGCTTCTCAATTTATGGATATGTGACCATTTCAAGAGGAATGCATTCGTTCATTTTGTTCGGATGTGAAGACTATATGTTGCAATTTTCATTCCGTTGGATTCAGCTTCAATATTTGTCTATCAATGTGCTAATGGATGTCAACCTCTTCAGGATGGCTCCTCCAACGCGCACGACTCCGAATCCTGATCCGCCACCACCTCCACCTCCTCCGGAGGCATGGCAAGCTGTGATGGCCGCAACCAATGCAAACACACAGTTGATCATGCAAATTCTTCAAGAGCGCAATCAAGGCAACCAAGGGAACAAGGCAACAATCAGAATCACTTTGCTACACTCAACCAGTTCCTTGCTAACGGGCCAAAGACTTTCAGCAATTGTGTTGAGGCAACCGATGCTGACGATTGGCTTGTGGATCTGTGCAAGCATTTCGAGTGCAGTAACGTCAGGCCTGAGGACTTTGTCAAGTTCGCTTCCTTCCAACTCAAAGATCAAGCTGCAGAATGGTTCCAGCAGTACAAGGATTCCAGAGGTGGACGTGTTATCACTTGGGATGATTTCCGTCGAGATTTCGAGCTCATCATATTCCTCAGAGCGTGGTTGAAAGCAAGCGTGAGGAATTCCGCAACCTGAAGCAAGGCTCTTTGTCTGTCTATGACTACAACAAGTTGTTTCAGAAGCTCGCCCGCTTTGCCAAGCAGGACGTCCCTGATGAGAAGAGCATGATATACCAGTTCAGGGGTGGTCTCAGAGAAGAAATTCAGCTAGCTCTTGTTCTCTTTGAGCCCTTGAGATACGATGAGTTCTACAACATGGCATTGAAGCAAGAGGCTGCTCAGTTGAGGTGTGATGCTTCCAAGAAGCGAGTCAGAGATGTTACTCCTTCCTCTACTCAAGTGGCCAAGCAGCAGAAGTATTGGCTTCCTCCTCCTCCGTTCCGTCAGCCGTATCAGCAGAAGAGCAAAGGTGGCAGTGGTTCTTCCCACCCACCCAACCCTGGCTTTCAGAACAAGACTTCGTCTCAAGCTCCAAGATCGAGTGCTCCGTATCACCGTCCTCTTTCAGAGGTCACGTGCAACAAGTGCCAACAGAAGGGTCACTATGCCAACAAGTGTTTCAACCAGAGGCGTCTTCCTCCTCCTCCTATCATATCGGCAAGTACAGCTGTGGTCAAGCATAACCCCAAGTCCGCCAAGGTCAATTTGTTAAATGCAGCTCAGGCAGAGGATTCATCAGATGTCATTATGGGTAACCTTCCTGTTAACGATGTTCCTGCAAAAGTTCTTTTTGACACTGGCACATCGCATTGCTTCATTTCCAAACCTTTTGCATCAAAGTATGAGTGCGATTATCAGTATCTGCAAAATTCTTTGCAAATCGTGTCACCGGGCAAGCAAATGACAGCTAATTTCTGCGTCCCGGATGTTACTATCACCTTGGGCGACTACAAGTTTCTCTCTTCTCCGGTGGTTCTTGGTAACTCGGATATTGATCTTATTCTCGGAATGGATTGGCTTTCTAAGCACAAGGCACACCTTGATTGTGCTACCAGGCAGATTCAATTGACTCATTCGTCTGAGGATGTAATTGTCTTTGCTGCTCGTGATGATACAATCCGTCTGTTTTCTCTCAATGAGAAGGGTGAATTGGATACTATCTCTCAGATTCCAGTCGTTTGCGAATATCAAGACGTCTTTCCAGAAGAGCTTCCAGGAATGCCTCCACACCGGCCAGTTGAATTCGTTATTGATCTTGAGCCTGGCACGGAACCTGTGTGAAAGCGGCCTTACAAGCTCGAACCTGAAGAGTTGAAGGAGCTGAAGAAGCAACTCGATATTCAAGAGAAAATGGGTCTCATCCGGCCTAGTTCTTCTCCGTGGGGTTGTGGTGTTCTTTTTGTGAAGAAGAAGGATGGAACGGACCGACTTTGTGTTGATTACCGTCCATTGAACAAGAAGACCATCAAGAACAAATACCCACTTCCCAACATCAATGAGCTGTTCAAACAACTCAAAGGTGCTCAAGTATTCTCCAAGCTTGATCTCCGTATGGGTTATCATCAGATTCGAATCCGTGAGCAAGATATTCCCAAGACGGCTTTCAGGACAAGCTATGGTTCATATGAATACACTGTCATGTCTTTTGGCCTCGTCAACGCTCCTCCGACGTTCTCTCGCATGATGAACTTCATCTTCAACGCCTACACCAATGACTTCGTTTTGGTCTATCTCGACGACATTCTGGTTTTCTCGAAGAACAAGGAAGATCATGCCAAGCACTTGCGTTTGGTACTCGATAAGCTCAGGGAACATCAGTTCTACGCCAAGTTCTCCAAGTGTGAATTTTGGCTCGATGAGGTTCTTTATCTTGGTCATATCATCTCTGCCAAGGGCATTGCCGTGAATCCTGAGAAGGTGTCTGCAATTGTGAATTGGGAACCTCCTCAGAACGTGAAGCAACTCCGTAGCTTCCTCGGTCTCGCAAGCTATTGCCGAAGATTCGTTGAAAACTTTTCTAAGATCGCGAAGCCTCTCTCTAATCTTCTCCAGAAGCACGTCAAGTACGTTTGGTCTCCGGAGTGTGACATTGCTTTCAACACTTTGAAAGAGAAATTGATCACTGCTCCAGTTCTGACTCCGCCTGATGAATCCAAGCCGTACGAGGTCTTTTGTGATGCCTCTCTCCAAGGTCTTGGCGCAGTATTGATGCAAGAGAAGAAAGTTGTTGCTTATACCTCTCGCCAGTTGAAGCCTAATGAGAAGAACTACCCCACTCATGATCTCGAGTTGGCGGCAGTTGTGCATGCTCTTTTGACTTGGAGACATCTTCTATTGGGAAGAAAAGTGGACATTTTCACTGATCACAAGAGTCTCAAGTACATCTTCACTCAGCCTAATCTCAACCTCAGGCAAACTCGATGGGTCGAAATGATTCAAGAGTATAATCCGAGTATCGAGTATACTCCAGGCAAGGCCAATGTGATTGCTGACGCATTAAGCAGGAAAGCTTATTGCAATAGTCTGATTCTCAAGCCTTATCAACCCGAGCTGTGTGAAGCTTTCCGCAAACTTAATCTGCAAGTTGTTCCTCAAGGTTTCCTCGCCAACCTTCAAGTCTCTCCTACCTTGGAAGACCAGATTCGCCAAGCCCAGCTTCTTGATGCTATGGTGAAAAAGGTGAAGATTGGGATTGCCAAGAGTCAACCCAAGTACAAGTGCTACCGCCTTGATGACAAGGACACTCTCTTCTTCGAGGATCGTATTGTTGTACCCAAAGGTGACCTTCGTAAAGTGATCATGAACGAGGCTCACAATTCTCTCCTCTCCATCCACCCTGGGAGCACGAAGATGTATCAGGACCTTAAGCAGGCTTATTGGTGGACTCGAATGAAGCGCGAGATTGCTCAATTCGTGAATGAATGTGATGTCTGCAGAAGAGTGAAGGCAGAACACCAAAGGCCAGCTGGTCTCCTCCAACCTCTTGCCATTCCAGAATGGAAGTTTGACCACATTGAAATGGACTTCGTGACTGGGTTTCCAAAGTCCAAGCGTGGCAATGATGCTATATTTGTTGTCATCGACAAACTCACCAAAGTGGCTCACTTTCTGCCTATCAAAGAGTCGATCACTGCAGCTCAATTGGCGGAACTCTATACCTCTCGAATTGTCTCTCTGCACGGTATTCCACAAGTGATCTCTTCAGACCGTGGCAGCATCTTTACCTCAAGTTTTGGGATTCTTTTCAGAAGGCCATGGGCACCAACATCCGCTTCAGCACAGCTTTCCATCCTCAAACTAGCGGTCAAGTCGAGCGTGTCAACCAGATTCTTGAAGATATGCTCAGGGCTTGTGTGATCTCCTTCGGCATGAAGTGGGAGGATTGTCTTCCTTATGCTGAATTCTCCTACAACAACAGTTTTCAAGCAAGTTCGGGCAAGGCCCCATTTGAAATTCTGTATGGCAGGAAGTGCCGTACCCCTCTCAACTGGTCTGAAACCGGTGAACGTCAGCTTTTGGGTAATGACTTAATCACAGAGGCAGAAGAAATGTGCAAAGTCATTCGTGATAACCTCAAAGCAGCCCAATCCCGCCAGAAGAGCTACTATGATAGTAAGCACCGTGATTTGGCTTTCGAGATCGGAGATCATGTTTACCTCCGCGTCTCTCCTATGAAAGGTACTCGTCGCTTCGGTATCAAAGGGAAGGTTGCCCCTAGATACGTGGGACCTTTCAAGATTGTCAGCAAGAGAGGCGACCTCGCCTATCAACTCGGCTTCCTTTAAACTTTGCAAATGTTCATGACGTGTTCCATGTCTCTCAGCTCCGAAAGTGCTTCAAGACTCCGGACCGCACCGTCAACTTCGAGGACATTGAGCTCCAAGAAGATCTCTCCTATCGTGAGCACCCAGTTGCTATTCTTGATGAGACTGAATGCAAGACTCGCAACAAATCAATCAAATTTCTCAAAGTCAAGTGGTCACACCATTCCGACCGTGAAGCTACCTGGGAACGCGAGGATCACCTCCGTTCTGAATACCCGGTGTTCTTTCAGTCCTAGATCTCGGGCCGAGATTCTTTCGTAGTGGTGGAGTGTTGTAACACCCCGGATGTAACTTTCCCAATTTGTACTCCAACTCTTGCCGTTTCCGGCGTTAAGTTATTTTATTTTCTCGGGTCCGGGTTTTTGTCTCCGTGTGTTGTTTTTGTTGTCATGCATCTCATATCATGTCATCATGTGCATTGCGTTTGCATACGTGTTCATCTCATGCATTCGAGCATTTTCCCCGTTGTCTGTTTTGCATTCCGGTGCTTCGTTCTCCTTCGATGGTCATTTCTACCTTTCTTTCGTGTGTGGGGATTAAACATTTCCGGATTGGACCGAGACTTGCCAAGCGGCCTTGGTTTACTACCGGTAGACCGTCTGTCAAGTTTCGTATCATTTGGACTTCGTTTGATACTTCAACGGTTAACCGAGGGACCGAAAAGGCCTCGTGTGTGTTGCAGCCCAACACCCCTCCAATTTGGCCCAAAAACCACCTAAGCCTTCTCCATCATCTAGAGCGTTCGATCACGATCGCGTGCCGAAAACCGCACCTCATTTGGACTCTCCTAGTTCCCCCTATGCCTATAAATGTCTCCCCCATTCAAAATCACAGGTAAAACCCTAACCTCCCCATCCCCTCGCGCCGCCGGACGAAAACTGTCGGGCCGGACGTGTCCGACCTGAGCGCCGCCGCCACGTGTCGCCTCCTCATTCGCTGCCGCCTGCGCCCACTTCGCCGGATCTGCCAGGCCCGCGGGGCCCATCGCCGGCCCGCCCCGGGCCGCACCCGGGCCGTGCCTCGCGCCGCCGCCCGAGAGTCGCGCCGCTCGCGTCCGCCGTTCGCCACGCGCCTCCGCCTCCAACACCGCGCCGCCCGCGCCGGCGAGGTCCTCCACCGCCACCGCCCCGCTTCGACTCCGGCGGCCGAGCTCGCCACCGCCCGCCGCGGCCCACCGCCACACTCGCCCGCGCCGCCCACTCCGCCGTCCGGCCGCGCCCCGCACCACCCTGGCCTCGCCTCTCCTTCCTCTCCCGCCGACGAACCCACCTCGCCGGAGCGAACCGACATCGCCGGAGCCACCTCGGGAGGCGTGCAATCCAGATCCGTGAACAGTAAACCCTAGGGTGATTTTTCTCTAAGTCCCTAAATTGCAGATCCAAGTGCTCATGTTCATCGCCTCGTAACTTTGCATCCGTAGCTCCGATTTTTGCATATAGCATATCAAAACGTTCACCTCAGAGAGTAAATCATTTCATTCCATTGCATCATTTTCATTTGAGTTCATCTTGATGCCCGAAATGCTGTTAGAAGAGGGCTACTTGAGATAATTGTCAGATCTGTTACTCCGTTTAGCTTTTTGTCATTTTTGCCATGATTATTGTGTGCATGATATGCCCATGAGTTCTACATGTGTTTTGTTAAGGGTTTTGTCATCTTTCCAGAGGTGCAACCCATGTATTTTTGTGATGTGTGTGCTGACTAGTGCAAGCTTGCAAAGTGGTGCACTTGTTAATTCTGTTTTCAGGAACTTAGCAATTCCACTAAGTCCTTGATCTGTTTATCTCATGATGCCATATGTTCATGTTGTTTTCTAGTGATCCGTGCCTCTTTTGAGGATGATCAGTAAGGATGTTTTGTTAATATTGTAGTGCTCTATCCATCCATGTCTTTGCTTGCAATTATGGAGCACCCTAGCTTGAGTCAATCGAGCTCTACTTTTGCTACTTTGTGAATTTGGGCAGATTGTCAACTTGTTTGCAATTTTGCCGATGATGTTGTAGTTGATCCGTGCATGCTATGCTATTGTTATTGCCATGTCTAGCTTGAATTTTGTGTGTTCTTAATGGGTGTATGCTTAGCTTATCATGACTTGCACCGTAGTGAGTGCATCGAGCTCGTAAACATGCCTACTTGAGTTATATTTCAGCATGTGCCAGTTTTCACTGTCTGAAAACTGATTATGTTTTTGCTATGTTCACATGCTTGCAATTGTATTTTCTGTTCCATTGTGGCTCAAGGTCACTAAGGGACTTTTGTTAAGCTCTTTGAGTAGTATGTAGTTTTGTTGCTCCGAAGAGTGCTACCTGATCTGAAATTCCAGACAAGTGTTAATTTCACTAAGTCTGAGAGCTGTTTGTCATATGCATTTTTGCCATGCTTGTTTGAACCTGTTAATGGATGAATTGGCCGTAGCTCAGTGCTAGACTTTTGTTAAGCATCTTGAATGCATCCCTGCCATGTATTTTATTGTCATGTTTGGGTGCTATAGCATGTTCATCTCGTTGCATTTAGTTGGCTACTTGCTGTGAATCGCTGACCAGTGTCATTTTTGAATCGCTTGCCATTTCCAAACCGTAACTCTGATTCCGGCGTTCTTTATATAGTTTTCAAGCGATTTCATCACATCTTTCCAGTGGCACACTTGGATTTCCAAGTTGAGGCCAGGATCTTGCATTTCCTGTCATATCTTGCATTTTGCATCCCGCATCGCATCCCGCATAGCATACCATCTTTGCATCATTTTGTTTGACCCTTGCACGTGGTTGATTGTGTCTTTGTTGCTTGTTTGTCTTGTTTGGGTAGAGCCGGGAGACGAGATCGCTAACAGGAGCCCGTTGAGTTTGCTTTCGAGGATCTAGTCAACTCTGACAACTGTGCAGGCAAGATGATCATACCCTCGAAATCACTACTATCTTTGCTATGCTAGTTTGCTCGCTCTTTTGCTATGCCAATGCTACGATGCCTACCACTTGCTTTCAGGCCTCCCAAATTGCCATGTCAAACCTCTAACCCACCATGTCCTAGCAAACCGTTGATTGGCTATGTTACCGCTTTGCTCAGCCCCTCTTATAGCGTTGCTAGTTGCAGGTGAAGATTGGAGGCCGTTCCTTGTTGGAACATTTATTTACTTGTTGGGATATCATTATATTGCCATGTTATCTTAATGCATCTATATACTTGGTAAAGGGTGGAAGGCTCGGCCTCTCGCCTAGTGTTTTGTTCCACTCTTGCCGCCCTAGTTTCCGTCATATCGGTGTTATGTTCCCGGATTTTGCGTTCCTTACGCGGTTGGGTTATAATGGGAACCCCTTGATAGTTCGCCTTGATTAAAGCTTTTCCAGCAATGCCCAACCTTGGTTTTACCATTTGCCACCTAGCCTCTTTTCCCTTGGGTTTCCGGAGCCCGAGGGTCATCTTATTTTAGCCCCCCCCCCCGCGCCAGTGCTCCTCTGAGTGTTGGTCCAAACTAGAGTCCTGTGCAGCGCCCCCTCGGGGAAACTCGAGGTTTGGTTTTAGTTGTATGGAGAGCTCATCTGAGTGTGCCCTGAGAACGAGATATGTGCAGCTCCTATCGGGATTTGTCGGCACATTCGGGCGGTGTTGCTGGTCTTGTTTTAACCTGTCGAAGTGTCTTGAAGAACCGAGATACCGAGTCTGATCGGAACGTCTTGGGAGGAGGTCTATTCCTTCGTTGACCGTGAGAGCTTGTCATGGGCTAAGTTGGGACTCCCCTGCAGGGATTTGAACTTTCGAAAGCCGTGCCCGCGGTTATGGGCAGATGGGAATTTGTTAATGTCCGGTTGTAGATAACTTGAACCTTAACTTAATTAAAATGAATCAACTGAGTGTGTTACCGTGATGGCCTCTTCTTGGCGGAGTCCGGGAAGTGGACACGGTGTTGGAGTAATGTTTGCGCAGGTTGCTCTCTAGTTTCTCGCTCGCGCTTTGCCTCCTCTTCTCGCTCTCTTTTGCGAATAAGTTAGCCACCATACTTGCTAGTCGCTTGCTGCAGCTCCACATATTTTACCTTGCCATACCTATTAAGCTTAAATAGTCTTGATCGCGAGGGTGCGAGATTGCTGAGTCCCTGTGGCTCACAGATTACTATTACACCAGATGCAGGGCCTGATGATTCCGCTCCAGGAGACGCGCTTGAGCTCAAGTGGGAGTACGACGAGGACTCTCAACGTTACTATGTTTCCTTTCCTGATGATCAGTAGTGGTGCCCAGTTGGGGGTGATCGGGACCGTGTCGCATGTTGGGTTCTCTTTTATTTTGGCGCCGTAGTCGGGCCATGAGTGTTTGGTTGATGTAATGTTATTTATGTACTTGATTGACGTGGCGAGTGTAAGCCAACTATGTTATCTTCCCTTTTATTATCTTATTACATGGGATGTTGTGAAGATTGCCTAACTTGCGACATATGCCTTCAATGCGATTATGCCTCTAAGTCGTGCCTCGACACGTGGGAGATATAGTCGCATCGAGGGTGTTATAAGTTGGTAATCAGAGCCTTCCCCGACCTTAGGAGCCCCATTGCTTGATCGTTTTTAGCAGCCGAGTTGTGTCTAGAAAAATGTTTTGAGTCATTTAGGAATTATATATCGGAGAGTTTAGGAATTGTTTTTGCTTCCCAGTCTCCTCATCGCTCTGGTAAGGCATCCTGACGTAGAGTTTTGACTCTTCTCTTCTCAAATTTCACTAAACAAAATTTAGGATCACGTGGGTATCTTGGAATCGTTCCGATGGTTTTATGATGAGAACATTGTCTTGGTGCCTCCTGTCAGGGGTTTAGTGGAAGTGTCCCGGGGAGTTGAGCTCTGAGGTGTTGTCATCATAATTTTATCGTTGCAGTTCTGGAATACCTGAGTTTAGTACGCCGACATCGAAAATCTCTTTTATGCAGTTCGTTGGTGAGATAACCTCGACGCCACCCAGTATTGGGGCGGGAGTTCGGGAGTATCGCAATAACTTGTATAACGGATGCTTTTCGAAGGTTGAGGTAGATGGTTTCCGAAGGTTTCTTGGTTATGTGTTGAAGGATGGATACAGCTGGATGTAGCATTTGCGAGATTTGGGTGAGATATTATGCTTCCCCTGTATCCCCAACACCTGATTTCATAACCGGAAAGGTTCGGGAGTTTCATAGGTGGGAATTCTTGTAGCTCTAGTTCTTCTTCCACGGATATTGGTTTGAGATTGGGATTTCTTACCGATTATTCGTTCTTGATCCGTACCTTGTTGATTTATTTCTCTACCTTAATTCTAAGTGGCTTCTCAATTTATGGATATGTGCATTTCAAGAGGAATGCATTCGTTCATTTTGTTCGGATGTGAAGACTATATGTTGCAATTTCATTCCGTTCGATTCAGCTTCAATATATGTCTATCAATGTGCTAATGGATGTCAACCTCTTCAGGATGGCTCCTCCAACGCGCACGACTCCGAATCCTGATCCGCCACCACCTCCACCTCCTCCGGAGGCATGGCAAGCTGTGATGGCCGCAACCAATGCAAATACACAGTTGATCATGCAAATTCTTCAAGAGCGCAATCAAGGCAACAATCAGAATCACTTTGCTACACTCAACCAGTTCCTTGCTAATGGGCCAAAGACTTTCAGCAATTGTGTTGAGGCAACCGATACTGACGATTGGCTAGTGGATCTGTGCAAGCATTTCGAGTGTAGTAACGCCAGGCATGAGGACTTTGTCAAGTTCGCTTCCTTCCAACTCAAAGATCAAGCTGCAGAATGGTTCCAGCAGTACAAGGATTCCAGAGGTGGACGTGTTATCACTTGGGATGATTTCCGTCAAGATTTTCGAGCTCATCAAATTCCTCAGAGTGTGGTTGAAAGCAAGCATGAGGAATTCTGCAACCTGAAGCAAGGATCTTTGTCTGTCTATGATTACAACAAGTTGTTTCAGAAGCTCGCCCGCTTTGCCAAGCAGGACGTCCCTGAGGAGAAGAGCATGATATACCAGTTCAGGGTTGGTCTCAGAGAAGAAATTCAGCTAGCTCTTGTTCTCTTTGAACCCTTGAGATACGATGAGTTTTACAACATGGCATTGAAGCAAGAGGCTGCTCAGTTGAGGTGTGATGCTTCCAAGAAGCGAGTCAGAGATGTTACTCCTTCTTCCTCTACTCAAGTGGCCAAGCAGCAGAAGTATTGGCTTCCTCCTCCTTCGTTCCGTCAGCCGTATCAGCAGAAGAGCAAAGGTGGCAGTGGTTCTTCCCACCCACCCAACCCTGGCTTTCAGAACAAGACTTCGTCTCAAGCTCCAAGATCGAGTGCTCCGTATCACCGTCCGCTTTCAGAGGTCACGTGCAACAAGTGCCAACAGAAGGGTCACTATGCCAACAAGTGTTTCAACCAGAGGCGTCTTCCTCCTCCTCCTCCTCCTGTCAGATCAGCAAGTACAGCTGTGGTCGAGCATAACCCCAAGTCCGCCAAGGTCAATTTGTTGAATGTAGCTCAGGCAGAGGATTCATCAGATGTCATTATGGGTAACCTTCCTGTTAATGATGTTCCTGCAAAAGTTCTTTTTGACACTGGCGCATCGCATTGCTTCATTTCCAAACCTTTTGCATCAAAGTATGAGTGCGATTATCTGTATCTGCAAAATTGTTTGCAAATTGTGTCACCGGGTAAGCAAATGACAGCTAATTTCTGCGTCCCGGATGTTACTATCACCTTGGGCGACTACAAGTTTCTCTCTTCTCCGGTGGTTCTTGGTAACTCAGATATTGATCTTATTCTTGGAATGGATTGGCTTTCTAAGCACAAGGCACATCTTGATTGTGCTGCCAGGCAGATTCAACTGACTCATTCGTCTGAGGATGTAATTGTCTTTGCCGCTCGTGATGATACAATCCGTCTGTTTTCTCTCAATGAGAAGGGTGAATTGGATGCTATCTCTCAGATTCCAGTTGTTTGCCAATATCAAGACGTCTTTCCAGAAGAGCTTCCAGGAATGCCTCCACACCGGCCAGTTGAATTCGTTATTGATCTTGAGCCTGGGACGGAACCTGTGTGCAAGCGTCCTTACAAGCTCGGACCTGAAGAGTTGAAGGAGCTGAAGAAGCAACTCGATATTCAAGAGAAAATGGGTCTCATCCGGCCTAGTTCTTCTCCGTGGGGTTGTGGTGTTCTTTTTGTGAAGAAGAAGGATGGAACGGACCGACTTTGTGTTGATTACCGTCCATTGAACAAGAAGACCATCAAGAACAAATACCCACTTCCCAACATCAATGAGCTGTTCGAACAACTCAAAGGTGCTCAAGTATTCTCCAAGCTTGATCTCCGTATGGGTTATCATCAGATTCGAATCCGTGAGCAAGATATTCCCAAGACGGCTTTCAGGACAAGCTATGGTTCATATGAATACACTGTCATGTCTTTTGGCCTCGTCAACGCTCCTCCGACGTTCTCTCGCATGATGAACTTCATCTTCAATGCCTACACCAATGACTTTGTTTTGGTCTATCTTGACGACATTCTGGTTTTCTCGAAGAACAAGGAAGATCATGCCAAGCACTTGCGTTTGGTACTCGATAAGTTGAGGGAACATCAGTTCTACGCCAAGTTCTCCAAGTGTGAATTTTGGCTCGATGAGGTTCTTTATCTTGGGCATATCATCTCTTCCAAGGGCATTGCCGTGAATCCTGAGAAGGTGTTTGCAATTTTGAATTGCGAACCTCCTCAGAACGTGAAGCAACTCCGTAGCTTCCTCGGTCTCGCAAGCTATTGCCGAAGATTCATTGAAAACATTTCTAAGATCGCGAAGCCTCTCTCTAATCTTCTCCAGAAGCACGTCAAGTATGTTTGGTCTCCAGAGTGTGACATTGCTTTCAACACTTTGAAAGAGAAATTGATCACTGATCCAGTTCTGACTCCGCCTGATGAATCCAAGCCGTACGAGGTCTTTTGTGATGCATCTCTCCAAAGTCTTGGCGCAGTTTTGATGCAAGAGAAGAAAGTTGTTGCTTATACCTCTCGCCAGTTGAAGCCTAATGAGAAGAACTACCCCACTCATAATCTCGAGTTGGCGGCAGTTGTGCATGCTCTTTTGACTTGGAGACATCTTCTATTGGGAAGAAAAGTGGACATTTTCACTGATCACAAGAGTCTCAAGTACATTTTCACTTAGCCTAATCTCAACCTCAGGAAAACTCGATGGGTCGAAATGGTTTAAGAGTAAAATCCGAGTATCGAGTATACTCCAGGCAAGGCCAATGTGATTGCTGACGCATTGAGCAGAAAAGCTTATTGCAACAGTCTGATTCTCAAGCCCTACCAACCCGAGCTTTGTGAAGCTTTCCGCAAACTTAATCTGCAAGTTGTTCCTCAAGGTTTCCTCGCCAACCTTCAAGTCTCTCCTACCTTGGAAGACCAGATTCGCCAAGCCCAGCTTCTTGATGCTATGGTGAAAAAGATGAAGATTGGGATTGCCAAGAGTCAGCCCAAGTACAAGTGCTACCGCCTTGATGACTAGGACACTCTCTTCTTCGAGGATTGTATTGTTGTACCCAAAGGTGAACTTCGTAAAGTGATCATGAACGAGGCTCACAATTCACTCCTCTCCATCCACCCTGGGAGCACGAAGATGTATCAGGACCTCAAGCAGGCTTATTGGTGGACTCGAATGAAGCGCGAGATTGCTCAGCTCGTGAATGAGTGTGATGTCTGCAGAAGAGTGAAGGCAGAACACCAAAGGCCAGCTGGTCTCCTCCAACCTCTTGCCATTCCAGAATGGAAGTTCGACCACATTTAGATGGACTTCGTGACTAGGTTTCCAAAGTCCAAGCGTGGCAATGATGCTATATTCGTTGTCATCGACAAACTCACTAAAGTGGCTCACTTTCTGCCTATCAAAGAGTCTATCACTACAGCTCAATTGGCGGAGCTCTATACCTCTCGGATTGTCTCGCTGCACGGTATTCCACAGGTGATCTCTTCAGACCGTGGCAGCATCTTTACCTCCAAGTTTTGGGATTCTTTTCAGAAGGCCATGGGCACCAACATCCGCTTCAGCACAGCTTTCCATCTTAAACTAGCGGTCAAGTCGAGCGTGTCAATCAGATTCTTGAAGATATGCTCAGGGCTTGTGTGATCTCCTTCGGCATGAAGTGGGAGGATTGTCTTCCTTATGTTGAATTCTCCTACAACAACAGTTTTCAAGCAAGTTCGGGCAGGGCCCCATTTGAAATTCTGTATGGCAGGAAGTACCGTACCCCTCTCAACTGGTCTGAAACCGGTGAACGTCAGCTTTTGGGTAATGACTTAATCACAGAGGCAGAAGAAATGTGTAAAGTCATTCGTGATAACCTCAAAGCAGCCCAATCCCGCCAGAAGAGTTACTATGACAGTAAGCACCGTGATTTGGCTTTCGAGATCGGAGATCATGTTTACCTCCGCGTCTCTCCTATGAAAGGTACTCGTCACTTCGGTATCAAAGGGAAGCTTGCCCCTAGATACGTGGGACCTTTCAAGATTGTCAGCAAGAGAGGCGACCTCGCCTATCAACTCGAGCTTCCTTCAAACTTTGCAAATGTTCATGACGTGTTCCATGTCTCTCAGCTTCGAAAGTGCTTCAAGACTCCTGACCGCACCATCAACTTCGAGGACATTGAGCTCCAAGAAGATATCTCCTATCGTGAGCACCCAATTGCTATTCTTGAAGAGACTGAATGCAAGACTCGCAACAAGTCAATCAAATTTCTCAAAGTCAAGTGGTCACACCATTCCGACCGTGAAGCTACCTGGGAACGCGAGGATCACCTCCGTTCTGAATACCCGGTGTTCTTTCAATCCTAGATCTTGGGCCGAGATCCTTTCGTAGTGGTGGAGTGTTGTAACACCCCGGATGTAACTTTCCCAATTTGTACTCCAACTCTTGCCGTTTCCGGCGTTAAGTTATTTTATTTTCTCGGGTTGAGGTTTTTTCTCCGTGTGTTGTTTTTGTTGTCATGCATCTCATATCATGTCATCATGTGCATTGCATTTGCATATGTGTTCATCTCATGCATTCGAGCATTTTCCCCGTTGTCCGTTTTGCATTCCGGCGCTTCGTTCTCCTTCGGTTGTCATTTCTACCTTTCTTTCGTGTGTGGGGATTAAACATTTCTGAATTGGACCGAGACTTGCCAAGCGGCCTTGGTTTACTACCGGTAGACCGCCTGTCAAGTTTCGTATCATTTGGTCTTCGTTTGATACTCTAACGGTTAACCGAGGGACCGAAAAGGCCTCGTGTGTGTTGCAGCCCAACACCCCTCCAATTTGGCCCAAAACCCACCTAAGCCTTCTCCATCATCTAGAGCGTTCGATCACGATCGCGTGGCTGAAAACCGCACCTCATTTGGACTCTCCTAGCTCCCCCTATGCCTATAAATGTCTCCCCCATTCAAAATCACGGGTAAAACCCTAACCTTCCCATCCCCTCGCGCCGCCGGACGAAAACTGTCGGGCTGGACGTGTCCGACCCGAGCGTCGCCGCCACTTGTCGCCTCCTCATTCGCTGCCGCCTGCACCCACTTCGCCGGATCCGCCAGGCCCGCGGGGCCCATCGCCGGCCCGCCCCCGGGCCGCACCTGGGCCGTGCCTCGCGCCGCCGCCCGAGAGTCGCGCCGCTCGCGTCCGCCGTTCGCCGCGCCGGCCTCCGCCTCCAACGCCACGCCACCCGCGCCGGCGAGGTCCTCCACCGCCGCCGCCCCGCTTCAACTCCGGCGGCCGAGCTCGCCACCGCCCGCCGCGGCCACCGCCGTACTCGCCCGCGCCGCCCGACGACGCCACCGGCCGCGTCGCCCACTCCGCCGTCCGGCCGCGCCCCGCACCACCCTGGCCTCGCCTCTCCTTCCTCTCCCGCCGATGAACCCACCTCGCCAGAGCGAACCGACATTGCCGGAGCCACCTCGGGAGGCGTGCGATCCAGATCCGTGAACAGTAAACCCTAGGGTGATTTTTCCTCTAAGTCCCTAAATTGCAGATCCAAGTGCTCATGTTCATGGCCTCGTAACTTTGTATCCGTAGCTCCGGTTTTTGCATATAGCATATCAAAATGTTCATATCAGAGAGTGCATCATTTCATTCCATTGCATCATTTTCATTTGAGTTCATCTTGATACCCGAAATGCTGTTAGAAGAGGGCTACTTGAGATAATTGTCAGATCTGTTACTCCGTTTAGCTTTTTGTCATTTTTGCCATGATTATTGTGTGCATGATATGCCCGTGAGTTCTACATATGTTTTGTTAAGGGTTTTTTCATCTTTACAGAGGTGCAACCCATGTATTTTTGTGATGTGTGTGGTGACTAGTGCAAGCTTGCAAAGTGGTGCACTTGTTAATTCTGTTTTCAGGAACTTAGCAATTCCACTAAGTCCTTGATCTGTTTATCTCATTATGCCATATGTTCATGTTGTTTCCTAGTGATCCGTGCCTCTTTTGAGGATGATCAGTAAGCATGTTTTGTTAATATTTTAGTGCTCTATCCATCCATGTCTTTGCTTGCAATTATGGAGCACCCTAGCTTGAGTCAATCGAGCTCTACTTTTGCTACTTTGTGAATCTGGGCAGATTGTCAACTTGTTTGCAATTTTGCCGATGATGTTGTAATTGATCTGTGCAAGCTATGCTATTGTTATTGCCATGTCTAGCTTGCATTTTGTGTGTTCTTAATGGGTATATGCTTAGCTTATCATGACTTGCACCGTAGTGAGTGCATCGAGCTCGTAAACATGCCTACTTGAGTTATGTTTCAGCATTTTACCTTGCCATACCTATTAAGCTTAAATAGTCTTGATCGCGAGGGTGCGAGATTGCTGAGTCCCTGTGGCTCACAGATTACTATTACACCAGATGCAGGGCTTGATGATTCCGCTCCAGGAGACGCGCTTGAGCTCAAGTGGGAGTACGACGAGGACTCTCAACGTTACTATGTTTCCTTTCCTGATGATCAGTAGTGGTGCCCAGTTGGGGGTGATCGGGACCGTGTCGCATGTTGGGTTCTCTTTTATTTTTGCGCCGTAGTCGGGCCATGAGTGTTTGGTTGATGTAATGTTATTTATGTACTTGATTGACGTGGTGAGTGTAAGCCAACTATGTTATCTTCCATTTTATTATCTTATTACATGGGATGTTGTGAAGATTGCCTAACTTGCGACATATGCCTTCAATGCGATTATGCCTCTAAGTCGTGCCTCGACACGTGGGAGATATAGTCGTATCGAGGGTGTTATACATGGTAAGGCGACACCCGTGGGGATACCGTGCGTGAGGCCACAATGTGATATGAGGTGTTACCGGCTAGATCGATGTGACTTGGAATCGGGGTCCTGACACTCCTGACACTTGAAAACTTCTTGCTCCAATGCCTCGAGCCTTGCCTCCGTGCTTCCGGTCTTCCTTGGTACCTCAGCATCGCGGATGTGCAACAACCCCTCATGCATCTCAATGGTTTGAGGGTGTTGCAGCACTTCTACAAGGTAGGGGTTGATGACCGTCTTGAAGAACTGGTCCTTGGGGCGCTTGAAGACGACATGAGGACCTGGATCTGTCAGAAAAACAGCTCGAAACAAAAACAGGAGATTTTTGCGTGATACGAGAGTCAAAATCTCCGGGAGATTATATAATGAATTTTTACTGACCAAAATACGTGTCGTGTACGAAAACGGAGTCCGGAGAGCACACGAGGTGCCCACGAGGTAGGGGGCGCGCCTAGTAGGGTAGGGCGCGCCCTCCACCCTCGTGGAGCCCTCGTGTCCTTCCCGGAGTGCTACTTATTTTTCTATTTATTCCAAAACGTAGAAATATTGCCTTCAAAACTGTTTTGGAGTCGGTTTACTTACCGTTCCACATATCTATTCCTTTTTGGAGTCTGAAACGTTCCGGAAAGTGTCCCTTATGTATTCCTCCGGGGTTACGGTTTGAATAATATTGGTTTCAAAATTTATGGGATTACCTGAGATATAATGTTTGATTCTTTGACCATTTACCACCTTCGGATTTGTGCCTTCGAAGTTGTTGATTTTTATGGCACCGAAATGATAGACCTCCTCGATAACGTAAGGACCTTCCCATTTAGAGAGATGTTTTCCTGCAAAAAATCTTAAACGAGAGTTGTATTGTAATACATACTCACCTACATTAAACTCACGCTTTTGTATTCTTTTGTCATGCCATCTTTTAACTTTTTCTTTAAACAACTTGGCATTTTCATAGGCTTGGGTTCTCCATTCATCAAGTGAGCTAATATCAAATAACCTCTTCTCACCGGCAAGTTTAAAATCATAATTGAGTTCTTTAATAGCCCAATATGCTTTGTGTTCTAGTTCGAGAGGTAAGTGACATGCTTTTCCATAAACCATTTTATATGGAGACATACCCATAGGATTTTTATATGCGGTTCTATAGGCCCATAATGCATCATCAAGTTTCTTGGACCAATTTTTTCTAGATCTATTAACAGTCTTTTGCAAAATAAATTTGAGCTCTCTATTACTCAATTCTACTTGACCACTAGACTATGGGTGATAAGGAGATGCAATTCTATGATTAACATCATATTTAGCAAGCATTTTACGGAAAGCACCATGAATAAAATGTGAACCACCATCAGTCATTAAATATCTAGGGACTCCAAATCTTGGAAAAATAACTTCTTTAAGCATTTTAATAGAACTGTTATGATTAGCACTACTAGTTGGAATAGCTTCTAACCACTTAGTAACGTAATCAACGGCAACTAAAATATGTGTATATCCATTAGAGGAAGGAAAGGGTCCAATATAGTCAAATCCCCAAACATCAAATGGTTCAATAACGAGTGAATAGTTCATAGGCATTTCTTGACATCTACTAATATTGCCAATTCTTTGACATTCATCACAAGATAAGACAAACTTATGGGCATCCTTGAAGAGAGTAGGCAAATAAAAACCAGATTGCAATACCTTATGTGTAGTTCTATCTCCAGCATGGTGTCCTCCATAAGCTTCAGAGTGACACTTGTGTAGGATCTGTTCCTGTTCATGCTCAGGTACACAACATCTAATAACACCATCTACTCCTTTATAAAGATGTGGATCATCCCAAAAGTAATGCCTCAAATCATAGAAGAACTTTTTCTTTTGCTGGTATGTGAAACTAGGTGGTATAAACTTAGCAACAATGTAATTAGCATATCAGCATACCATGGAGCAGTATGAGAAGCATTTATGACATTTAATTGCTCATCAGGAAAGCTATCATCAATAGGAAGTGGGTCATCAAGCACATTTTCTAACCTAGACAAGTTGTCTGCAACGGGGTTCTGAGCTCCCTTTCTATCAACAATATGTAAGTCAAATTCTTGTAGCAAGGGAACCCATCTAATAAGTCTAGGTTTAGCATCTTTCTTGTCCATGAGATATTTAATAGCAGCATGATCAATGTGAATAGTTACTTTAGAATCAACAATACAAGGTCTGAACTTATCACAAGCAAATTCAACTGCTAAGAATTCTTTTTCAGTAGTAGCATAATTTCTTTGAGCATTGTCTAGGGTTTTACTAGCATATTGAATAACATTTAATTTCTTATCAACTCTTTGCCCTAGAACAGCACCTACAGCATAATCACTAGCATCACACATAATTTCAAAGGGTAAATTCCAATCAGGTGGCTGGACAATAGGTGCAGAGATCAATGCTTTCTTAAGAATTTCAAATGCTTCTACACAATCACCATCAAAAACAAATGGTATATCTTTTTGTAATAAATTAGTCAGAGGCCGAGAAATTTTTGAGAAGTCCTTAATGAACCTCCTATAAAATCCGGCATGACCAAGGAAACTTCTTATACCTTTGGTGTCCTTGGGACATGGCATCTTTTCAATAGCATCAACCTTGGCTTTATCAACTTCAATACCTCTTTCAGAAACTTTGTGCTCCAAGACAATACCTTCATTAACCATAAAGTGGCACTTTTCCCAATTCAAGACAAGATTAGTTTCTTCACATCTCTGCAAAACTCGATCAAGGTTGCTCAAGCAATCATCAAAAGAAGATCCATAGACGGAGAAATCATCCATGAAAACCTCACAAATCTATTCACAAAAGTCAGAGAATATAGACATCATGCATCTTTGAAAGGTAGCAGGTGCATTACATAAACCAAAAGGCATACGTCTATAAGCAAAAGTACCAAAAGGGCTTGTAAAAGTAGTCTTTGATTGATCTTTGGCTGACACAGGTATTTGAGAGAAACCAGAATAACCATCTAGAAAGCAAAAATGTGTATGTTTGGATAATCTTTCTAGCATTTGATCGATAAAAGGTAAGGGGTAATGATCCTTTTTAGTTGCCTTATTTAATTTGCGAAAATCAATTACCATCCTATAACCTGTAATAATTCTTTGAGGAATCAATTCATCTTTATCATTAGGAACAACAATAATACCTCCCTCCTTAGGGACACAATGGACAGGACGTACCCACTGACTATCAGTAACGGGATAGATTATACCTACCACAAGGAGCTTTAGTATTTCTTTTCTTACCACTTCTTTCATTTTAGGATTCAGCCGGCGTTGATGATCATGAACTGGTTTAGCATCTTCTTCCAAATTAATTTTATGTTGGCATAGAGTGGGACTAATGCCCTTAAGATAATCAAGAGTATACCCAATAGCAGCACAGTGCTTCTTCAGAGTTTTCAATAATCTCTCTTCCTCATGCTCTGAAAGGTTAGCACTAATAATAACAGGATATATATTTTTCTCATCAAGATAAGCATATTTAAGAGTATCAGGCAATGGTTTAAGCTCCAACACGGGATCACCCTTGGGTGGAGGAGGATCCCCTAAGATTTCAACAGGTAAATTGTTTTTCAGAATAGGTTCATGTTTAAAGAATACTTCATCTATTTCCCTTCTTTCATTCATAAACATATCATTATCATGGTCTAGCAAATAATGTTCTAAAGGATCACTAGGAGGTACGGCAATAGAAGCAAGACCAATAATTTCATCCTTACTAGGTAATTCTTCTTCATGGTGTTGTCTACTAAATTTAGAGAAATTAAATTCATGAGTTATATCATCTAAACCGATAGTAACAACATCCCTTTTGCAATCTATGGTAGCATTAACTGTGTTTAAGAAGGGTCTACCAAATACAATGGGACAAAATCTATCTTGTGGGGAACCAAGAACAAGAAAATCAGCAGGATATTTAGTTTTCCCACACAAGACTTCAACATCTCTAACAATCCACATTGGTGAAATAGTATCTCTATTGGCAAGTTTAATTGTGACATCAATATCTTCTATTTCAGCAGGTGCAATATCATGCATAATTTCTTTGTATAAGGAATGAGGTATTGCGCTAGCACTAGCACCCATATCACATAAGCCATGATAACAATGATCTCCTATTTTAACAGAAATAACAGGCATGCCTACGATAGGTCTAGGTTTATATTTAGCACAGGGTTTAGCAATTGTAGCAGTTTCATCACAGAAATAAATAACATGTCCATCAATATTATCAAACAAGAGATCTTTAACAATAGCAATATTAGGTTCAACTTTAACTTGCTCGGGAGGTGTATATGTTTTAATATTTCTTTTACGAACCATAGTTGAAGCTTTAGCATGATCCTTTATCATAACAGGGAAAGGTGGTTTCTCAACATATGCAGTAGGAACAATAGGATCATTATAAGTAACAATCTTTTCTTCAACTTTAATAGGTGCAGCTACTTTTACTTCTATGGGAGGATGATATTTAAACCACTTCTCCTTGGGGAGATCAACATAAGTGGCAAAAGATTCACAGAAAGAAGCTACTATCTCAGAGTCAAGTCCATATTTATTGCTAAATTTACGGAAAACATCGGTATCCATAAAAGATTTAACACAATCAAAACTAGGTGTCATACCTGACTCCTTACCTTTGTCGAGGTCCCAATATTCAAAGTTGCGTTTAATTCTTTCCAATAAATCCCATTTGAATTCAATAGTCTTCATCATAAAAGAGCCAGCACAAGAAGTATCAAGCATGGTGCGATTGCTATCAGAAAGCCGAGCATAAAATTTTTGAACAATCATTTCTCTTGAGAGCTCATGATTGGGGCATGAATATAACATTGATTTAAGCCTCCCCCAAGCTTGAGCGATGCTTTCTCCTTCGCAAGGCCAAAAATTATATATGTAATTGCGATCACGATGAACAAGATGCATAGGATAAAACTTCTGATGAAATTCCAATTTCAATCGTTTGTAATTCCAAGACCCCATATCATCACATAGCCTATACCATGTCGATGCATCTCCCTTCAAAGATAAATGGAAGACCTTCTTCTTAACAACATCTCCGGGTACACCTGCAAGCTTAAATAATCCACAAACTTCATCCACATATATTAGATGCTCATCAGGATGTTTTGTTCCATCTCCTAAAAAAGGATTAGCTAGCAGTTTTTCTATCATACCCGAAGGAATTTCAAAGCAGACATTTTCATTTTCAGTAGGTTCAGTAGATGGAGGGGCAACTCTTTGCTCTACTGGTCGGGGTGAAGATACCCCGAACAAGCCCCTCAGAGGATTACTTTCCATAGTGACAAGTGACAGTAAATTTCAGCACACTATATAAATTTTTCCTTACCAAATTCCACCTACCAAAGGTGCTTCACTCCCAGGCAACGGCGCCAGAAAAGAGTCTTGATGACCCACAAGTATAGGGGATCTATCGTAGTCCTTCCGATAAGTAAGAGTGTCGAACCCAACGAGGAGCAGAAGGAAATGATAAGCGGTTTCAAGCAAGGTATTCTCTGCAAGTACTGAAATAAGTGGTAACAGATAGTTTTGTGATAAGATAATTTGTAACGAGCAACAAGTAACAAAAGTAAATAAGGTGTAGCAAGGTGGCCCAATCCTTTTTGTAGCAAAGGACAAGCCTGGACAAACTCTTATATAGAGAAAAGCGCTCCCGAGGACACATGGGAATATCGTCAAGCTAGTTTTCATCACGCTCATATGATTCGCGTTCGGTACTTTGATAATTTGGTATGTGGGTGGACCAGTGCTTGGGTACTGCCCTTACTTGGACAAGAATCCTACTTATGATTAACCTCTATTGCAAGCATCCGCAACTACAACAAAAGTATTAAGGTAAACCTAACCATAGCATAAAGCATATGGATCCAAATCAGCCCCTTACGAAGCAACGCATAAACTAGGGTTTAAGCTTCTGTCACTCTAGCAACCCATCATCATCTTATTACTCCCCAATGCCTTCCTCTAGGCCCAAACAATGGTGAAGTGTCATGTAGTCGACGTTCACATAACACCACTAGTGGAGAGACAACATACATCTCATCAAAATATCAAACGAATACCAAATTCACATGACTACTAATAGCAAGACTTCTCCCATGTCCTGAGGAACAAAAGTAACTACTCACAAAGCATAAACATGTTCATAATCAGAGGGGTATTAATATGCATATAGGATCTGAACATATGATCTTCCACCAATTAAACCAACTAGCATCAACTACAAGGAGTAATTAACACTACTAGCAACCTACTAGCACCAATCCCGGACTTGGAGACAAGAATTGGATACAAGAGATGAATTAGGGTTTTGAGAGGAGATGGTGCTAATGAAGATGTTGATGGAGATTGCCCTCTCTCGATGAGAGGAGCGTTATTGATGACGATGGCGATGATTTCCCCCTCCCGGAGGGAAGTTTCCCCGGCAAACAGCTCCGCCAGAGCCCTAGATTGGTTCCGCCAAGGTTCCGCCTCGTGGTGGCGGAGTTTCGTCTGAGAAGATGGCTTATGATTTTTTTCCCGTCGAGAGACTTCATATAGCAGAAGATGGCCACCGGAGGGCCACCAGGGGGCCCACGAGGTAGGGGGCGCGCCCCCACCCTCGTGGGCAGTGTGTGGCCCCCTGGTGAATTTCTTCCGCTGAGTATTTTTTATATATTCTGAAAATGTCTTCCGTGAAGTTTCAGGACTTTTGGAGCTGTGCAGAATAGGTCTCCAATATTTGCTCCTTTTCTAGCCCAGAATCCCAGCTGCCGGCATTCTCCCTCTTTATGTAAACCTTGTAAAATAAGAGAGAATAGGCATAAGTATTGTGACATAATGTGTAATAACAGCCCATAATGCAATAAATATCGATATAAAAGCATGATGCAAAATGGACGGATCAAGTAGCCGAGGCATTTGAACCGTCGCCCTCCCTCGTCCAGCACCATCTCCACCCACCATTACTAAAAAAAATTCAGTAGCCGCGGTGTATACTCAAACACCCCCCCCCCTCCACAATCCCCCACCCGCCCCCCTCCTCCCCTCGAACCCTAGTTCGCGGTTGCCGCTGGCGCCGTCGCCAGCCCCTTCCGGTATGCCCATTCCTCCAGCTTAGATAATAAAGTTTAGATTACCCAGCGATTCCCATACTATTGCCCCACTCCCCTGAGTTTTTAGATGAGGCCTGCGGTGTCCCTCCACGCCAGATCCACATCCCCTGCTCCAAAATGTCGCAGCCTAAGCTCGACCACGTATCCCGGGGAGCCCGACGAGTGTTTCGCCAAGAAGAGGTTTATCATGGCCTCTATGGCAGACGTTGGCGAGGTGGCCGCCGTTCGCCCTGACATGTCGATCCCAGAGCAACATGTCACCGCGGAAGCCGGTGAAGACGTTGACTACGTTGCCATTCCGAAGGCTTCATCTCAGTGGGCTAGCGTATTACTGTATCTCGGGAAAGCTGGCTATGACATCAAGCTCGTCCATACCGACGGCTTCACGCGGGCCATGTCATAGGTTAAGTGGTCCATCCCGAACCCCTCTGGTTCAACCGTCATCGATCTCTTCGACGACCCTACCGTTGATCTCCTCTGCCAAGCGGTCGAGGATTTGCAAGCTTTATACGCCATCGAGCCCATTTTGTCACTTCTAAAGGACACGTTCTACGGCGGCGGCTTGGGATCCTCAATTGCCAAGTCAGATCTCATCGACCACAACCACAACCTCGAGGAGGGCGCCCACAAAGGTTCTTCCAAGGTGAAACAGCCCATCTATGACATTAGAGAGTGCACCATGGGTTTGTGCTCTTCCAACTGGAAGGATCCCGTCCATGAAATGTGAGGCAACATTCTATCAGCAAATCTTACCGTTTATAGCTTGCCAACCCGTATCCTTTGTTGTAGTAGCATTTGTCGTGTGGTGCTTTAACTGTGTCATGTTTAATTATTTCAGTTATGCAAAAATGTATTGTTAAATAGGTCTATGTGATGTTTAAGTATGAATTGTCCACTTTAGTTTCACGAATGGCTATATTTTGTTGTTTATAGTGAGTAGATGCCTTGTTTATCTGTATTTGGTTGTTAGGTTGGTTGGAGTGAGCATTTTTCAGTTATCGACCAGATGCCTTGTTTATCTGTATTTGGTTCTTAGTTTGGTTGCAGTGAGTATTTGTCCACTTATCAAGGAGATGCCTTGTTTATCTGTATTTGGTTGTTAGGTTGCTTTTTTTAGCATTTGTCCAGTTATCAAACAGATGCCTTGTTTATCTGTATTGGTTGTTAGGTTGCTTTTTTAGCATTTGTCCAGTTATCAAGCAGATGCCTTATTTATCTGTATTTGGTTGTTAGGTTACTTTTTTAGCATTTGTCCAGTTATTAACCAGATGCCTTGTTTATATTTATCTGCTTGTTAGGTTGGTTGCAGTGAGCATTTGTCCAGTTTTCAAGCATATGCCCTATTTATCTGTATTTTCTTGTTAGGTTGGTTGCAGTGAGACTTTGTCCAGTTTTCAATGGCTATATTTGGTTGTTATACTGGTCATTTATGCCTTGTTTATTTTAGTCATTCACAATGTGGTGTTCATTATGTGCAAGTCGGAACTGTGCCGCTCGACTACATCAATACCAGTTTGAACGGCTATATTTGGTTCCAGTTATTCCTGGTGTAGTTAACACATGCGCTTTATTTCAGTTTTACACATTTATCCAGTGTGATGTTTAAGCGTTACCTACATCCTATTCATTTCAACAATACCAGTTCAAACTGCAATATTTGATGGATGTTAAGCCTGCTGTCGGTAACATTGCCTTCCATTTTATATCTGCTTTAACAGCATGCTGAAACCAACACATTCAAGCTATCATCTGGAGATGATGTTGTTTACCTTTGCTATATTTGTTTGATGTTAAGATTGTTGTACTTATCATGCTTTCCACTACTTATGCAGGACAACAACGGGAGTGGCCACTATTTTCCGCCGAGGTTAGCTTTATCCCTCGGCTTGTACTCCCCCGTCGTTCCATAATGTAGTGCGTATAGATCCAGGCCTGGACACTAGTTAGATTCTAATATTGACTTGTTGCTTGTAGGTACATATGCCCTTGGCAATGATCCACGCATCGACCCTTTTTGCGTATGGGGCAATGAGATATTGATGAACAAGTATCAAGTGAGGAAACTGATAAGAATTATTAGCAAAAATATACGAATGTGAAAGCACAAGTGCTCCCTAGGTGGTTTTGGTAATTGATGACAACATATCTCTTGTTGGACTAATGTTTCTATCTAGCATGTTTCAGATAAGTTCAACAATGGAGTGGCATGGACTAAAAGTTGTGGGAACTCCTTCAAGATGCTAAGGACAAAGGATAGGCTAAAGCTTCAAGCTCAAGACTTCTCATTTTACATTTTAGTGATCCAAGATCACATTGAGTCCATAGGAAAAGACAATACTATCAAGGAGGGATGAGGTGTTGCTTAATGAGCCTCTTGCTTCATGTGCTTAGTGATATGCTCCAAAACCCTCAACTACTTTCCCATATCCACATATGACCTAAACCCTAAGCCAAACTCGGTCCTACCGATTCTTCCTATCCGGCGCCACCGAGTTTTCATTTGTCATAAGCCACTGCCAAACCCTAGCAATTCGGTCCTACCGATAGGGATCTCGGTCTCACCGAGATGGGGTTGCAAAATTTCTGTTTCCCTTTCATAACTTTTCGGTCTCACCGAAAGAGCGAATCGGTCCCACCAAGATTGCAATGTAAATTCAGTGTTTCCCCTTTGTAACTTTTCGGTCTCACCGAAAGAGCAAATTGGTCCCACCGAGTTTGCCTGACCAACTCTCTGGTTAGCTAATTACCAAATTCGGTCTCACCGAGTTTGTGTAATCGGTCTCACCGAGATTACGTTATGCCCAAACCCTAACCATATCGGTCGTACCGAGTTGCATGTCAGTCCCACCGAAAATATCTAATGGTCACTAGGTTTACATTTTCGGTCCAACCGAGTTTGTTGATTCGGTCCCACCGAGATTGGAAAACTGTGTGTAACGGTTGGATTTTGTGTGGAGGCTATATATACCCCTCCACCTCCTCTTCATTCATAGAGAGAGCCATCAGAACAAATACACCATTCCAACTCATATGTTCTGAGAGAGAACCACCTACTCATGTGTTGAGACCAAGACATTCTATTCCTACCATATGAATCTTGATCTCTAGCCTTCCCAAGTTGCTTTCCACTCAAATCTTCTTTCCACCAAATCCAAATCCTATGAGAGAGAGTTGAGTGTTGGGGAGACTATCATTTGAAGCACAAGAGCAAGGAGTTCATTACCTACACACCATTTGTTACTTCTTGGAGAGTGGTGTCTCCTAGATTGGCTAGATGTCACTTGGGAGCCTCCGACAAGATTGTGGAGTTGAACCAAGGAGTTTGTAAGGGCAAGGAGATCGCCTACTTCGTGAAGATCTACCGCTAGTGAGGCAAGTCCTGTGTGGGCGATGGCCATGGTGGGATAGACAAGGTTGCTTCTTCGTGGACCCTTTATGGGTGGTTGCTTCTTCGTGGACCCTTCGTGGGTGGAGCCCTGTGTGGACTCGCACAACCGTTACCCTTGGGTGGAGCCCTGTGTGGACTCACGCAACCGTTACCCTTTGTGGGTTGAAGTCTCCATCAACGTGGATGTAGGATAGCACCACATATCCGAACCACGGGAAAAACATCCGTGTCTCCAATTGCGTTTGAATTCTCCAAACCCTTCTCTTTACATTCTTGCAAGTTGCATGCTTTACATTCCGCTGCTCATATACTCTTTGCATGCTTGCTTGATATGTATTGTGTGTGTTGAAATTGTGCCTAAACTCCACTTAAACTGAAAAAGCTTAAAAAATTGCAACTTGAGCGTTAAGTGTCTAATCACCCCCCTCTAGACACATCTACTTCTAGATCCTACAGAATGGTGGCAAGCAAACTATTTGTTTATGCTCTATCCAACACAACAGTGAGTTGTGGGATGGTAACTACAAACTCTGTAGCCTTCTCTTTTTACTGCCCATAATGAGTTGTTAGACAACAATGTATGAATCTTTTTCGTTCCCAGTGGTTCCCGAAGCAGTTCACTCAAGATGACCTCGCAAAGTACATGATTGGTGGACACGCAATGAAGGTTAAAGTATTTCATCCAGACTACAATGAGCATCGAGAAGTCCTAATGAAGACAGTGAAGGATGGACGGGCAGCCATCACAAGGGGTTGGCCTAGATTCGTGCGCGCCTTACGCATGGAGGAGGGCACAATATGGGCATTCCGCTTCACCTTCTCCAGCAACCAGAATGTCTTTCGCCTCTCTCTTTACAGCCTTTAGTACAACTATGGTTCATCATTCTTTACTTGGTGCTTCTGTAGTTCTTCAGTATATGTACCTGTGCATCGAATTATGGATTCATGGTTGAACCTATATTTGTAATAAACATGGTTGGATATGAAATAAGTGATTGCCTACTTTCAAATTCAAAACATGTGATTTTTAAATTAGGGATTAATTGGATTAATTATGGATTAATTAGGGATTACACTGCACACGGTTTGTGAAAGCGAAACGTGTGTGATATACGTGGAGATCAGAAACGTTTCTAGGATCCACTACATGTGCGATCAATCTCCACTACACACACGGCTTTCTCTTGAAAACTATTTGCGTTAGGCCACCTTGCACAAACGTTTACAACATAAAAAGTGTGTGTGATGGACAACCTTTGCCACACAGTTTCTTCTACGGACCATGTGTGATACATTCAATAAGGCAGACGATTTAACAGGAAAAATTGTGTGTGATGTACCTGTGAATGGAAACGTTTTCCTTGGGGCGACTGTGTGGGATGTACATACGAAAGAAACATTTAGCAGGGACTGACTGTGTGGGATGTACTTGCGACCGGAAACAATTTTGCCGTATAATTGTATTTTTTAGCTATATTGTACGTATTTCCGTATTTGAGCCCTCGCCGGTCGCACACGTTCTCATTTTGCCGAGCCTGCATGCGAGGATGGCATATCCCCGACGGTTTCTGGGTCGTGTGGGAAGGAACCCCCTATCGCCCACACTCACTTGCCGACGGTTCCAAATGCCGTCGCGGAAAGGGGTTAAAACTGTTTGTTTAGGACCGACGCGCACCAGTGCATGGCCTCGGAACATTGAGACCGAAAGGTCAAATGTGAATCATATAGTAGATATGATCAACATAGAGATGGTCTCACGTGATGATCAGGCATGGTTTAATTGATATGGATCACGTGATCATTTAGATGACTCGCGGGATGTCTATCTAAGTGGGAGTTCTTAGGTAATATGATTAATTGAACTTAAATTTATCATGAACTTAGTCCTGATAGTATTTGCAAATCTATGTTGTAGATCAATTGCTCGCGTATAGCTTCCCTGTTTTATTTATGATTTGTTCCTGGAGAAAACTAAGTTGAAAGATGATAGTAGAAATGATGCGTACTAGGTCCGTGATCTGAGGATTATCCTCATCGCTTCATAGAAGAATTATGTCCTTGATGCACCACTAGGTGACAGAACTATTGCAGGAGCAGATGCAGACGTTATGAACGTTTGACAAACTCAGTACGATGACTACTTGATAGTCTAGTGCACCATGCTTTACGGCTTAGAACCGGGACTTCAAAAATGTTTTGAACGATATGGAGTATATGAGATGTTCCAAGAGTTGAAAATGGTATTTCAGACTCATGCCCGTGTTAAGACGTATGAGACCTCTGACAAATTACTTTGCCTACAAGATGGAGGAGAATAGCTCAGCTAGTGAGCATATGCTAAGAATGTCTGGGTACTACAATTGCTTGAATCAAGTGGGAGTTAATCTTCCATATAAGAAAGTGATTGACAGAGTTCTCTAGTCACTATCACCAAGTTATTAGAACTTCGTGATGAACTATAATATGTGAGGGATGACGAAAACGATTCCCATGCTCTTCGCAAATGCTGAAATTAGCGAACGTAGAAATCAAGAAAAAGCATCAAGTGTTGATGGTTAACAAGACCACTAGTTTAAAGTAAAAGGGCAAGGGAAAGAAAGGGAACTTCAAAAAGAATGGCAAGCAAGTTGCCACTCCCGTGAAGAAGCCCAAAGCTAGACCTAAGCCTGAAACTGAGTGCTTCTACTGCAAAGGGAATGGTCACTGGAAGCAGAACTACCCTAAATACTTGGCGGATAAGAAGGATGGCAAAGTGAACAAAAGTATATTTGATATACATATTATTGATGTGTAGTTTACTAGTGTTCATAGTAACCCCAGGGTATTTGATACAGGTTCAATTTCTAAGATTAGTAACTCGAAACAGGAGTTGCAAAATGAACAGAGACTAGTTAAGGGCAAGGTGACGATGTGTGTTGGAAATGATTCCAAGGTTGATAAGATCACCATCGCACACTCCTTTTACCTTCGGGATTAGTGTTGAACCTAAAATAAATGTTATTTGGTGTTTGCGTTGAGCATGAATATGATTGGATCATGTTTATTGCAATACGGTTATTCATTTAAGCCAAAGAATAATTGTTATTATGTTTACATGAATAAAACCTTCTGTAGTCATACACCCAAGGTGAATGGTTTATTGAATCTCGATCGTAGTGATACACATATTCATAATATTGATGGCAAAGCATGCAAAGTTGATAATGATAGTGCAACATATATACTAGTGGGGCTGTAGTTTAGGTCATATTGGTGTAAAGCGCATGAAGAAACTCCATGCGGATGGACTTTTGGAATCACTTGATTATGAATCATTTGATGCTTGCGAAACATGCCTCATGGGCAAGATGACTAAGACTCCATTCTCCAGAACAATGGAGTGAGCCACTGACTTACTGGAAATAATACATACCGATGTATGCGGTCCAATGAGTGTTGAGGCTCGCGGCGGGTATCATTATTTTCTGACCTTCACAGATGATTTGAGCAGATATGGGTATATCTACTTAATGAAACACAAGTCTGAAACATTTAAAAGTTCAAAGAATTTTAGAGTGAAGTTGAGAATCATCGTAACAAGAAAATAAGGTTTCTACGATCTGATCACGGAGGCAAATATTTGAGTTACGAGTTTGGCCTTCATTTAAAACAATGTGGAATAGTTTCACAACTCACGCCACCTGGAACACCACAGCGTAATGGTGTGTCCGAACGTCGTAAGCGTACTTTATTAGATATGGTGCGATCTATGATGTCTCTTACTAATTTGCCACTATCGTTTTGGGGTTATGCATTAGAGACAGATGCATTCACGTTAAATAGGGCACCATCTAAATCTGTTGAGACGACACCGTTTGGCAAGAAACCTAAGTTGTCGTTTCTTAAAGTTTGGGGCTGCGATGCTTATGTGAAAAGGCTTCAACCTGATAAGATCGAACCCAAATCGGAGAAATGTGTCTTCATAGGATACCCAACAGAAACAGTTGGGTACACCTTCTATCACAGATCCGAAGGCAAGATATTCGTTGGATCCTTTCTAGAGAAGGAGTTTCTCTTGAAAGAAGTGAGTGGGAGGAAAGTAGAACTTGATGAGGTAATTATACATTCTCCCGAATTGGAAAGTAGTTCATCACATAAATCTCTTCCAGTGATTCCTACACCAATTAGTGAGGAAGTTAATGATGATGATCATGAAACTTCGGATCAAGTTACTACCGAACCTCGTAGGACAACCATAGTACGTTCCGCACCAGAGTGGTACGGTAATCCTGTTTTGGAATTCATGTTACTAGACCATGAAGAACCTACGAACTATGAGGAAGCGATGATGAGCCCAGATTCCATGAAATGGCTTGAGGCCATGAAATCTGAGATGGGATCCATGTATGAGAACAAAGTGTGGACTTTGGTTGACTTGCCTGATGATCGGCAAGCCATAGAGAATAAATGGATCTTCAAGAGGAAGACGGACGTTGATGGTAGTGTTACTATCTACAAAGCTTGACTTGTCGCAAAAAGGTTTTTCGATAAGTTCAAGGTGTTGACTACAATGAGATTTTCTCACTCGTAGTGATGCTTAAGTCTGTTCGAATCATGTTAGCAATTGCCGCATTTTATGAAATCTGGCAAATGGATGTCAAAAATGCATTCCTTAATGGATTTCTTAAAGAAGAGTTGTATATGATGCAACCAAAAGGTTTTTTCGATCCTAAAGGTGCTAACAAAGTGTGCAAACTCCATCGATCCATCTATAGACTGGTGCAAGCATCTCGGAGTTGGAATATATATTCTTTGTTAAGGTGATCAAAGCATATGGTTTCATACAGACTTTCAGAGAAGCATGTATTTACAAGAAAGTGAGTGGGAGCTCTGTAGCATTTCTGATATTATATGTGGATGACATATTGTTGATCGAGAATGATATAGAATTTTTGGATAGCATAAAAGGATAATTGAATTAGATTTTTTTCAATAAAAGACCTCAGTGAAGCTGCTTATATATTGAGCATCAAGATCTATAGAGATAGATCAAGGCGCTTGATATGACTTTCACAAAGCACATACCTTGAAAATATTTGAAGGAGTTCAAAATGGATCAGTCAAAGAAAGGGTTCTTACCTGTGTTACAAGGTGTGAAGTTGAGTAAGACTCAAAACCCGACCACGGCAGAATATAGAGAGAGAATGAAAGTCATTCCCTATGCCTCAGCCATAGGTTCTATAAAATACCAGACCTATTATGTACCTTACCATGAGTTTGGCAAGGGGGTACGATAGTGATCCAGGAGTGGATCACTGGACAGCGATCAAAGTTATCCTTAGTTACCTAAGAGGACTAAGGAAATATTTCTCGGTTATGGAGGTGATAAAGAGTTCATCGTAAAGATTTACATCGATGCAAGCTTTAACACTAATCCAGATGACTCTGAGTCTTGATCTGGATACATATTGAAAGTGGGAGCAATTAGCTAGAGTATCTCCGTGCAGAGCATTGTAGACATAGAAATTTGCAAAATCATACAAATCTGAATGTGGCATACCCGTTGACTAAACCTTTCTCACAAGCAAAACATGATCACGCCTTAGTACTCTTTGGGTGTTAATCACATGGTGATATGAACTAGATTACTGACTCTAGTAAACCCTTTGGGTGTTGGTCACATAGCGATGTGAACTATGGGTGTTAACTACATGGTGATGTGAACTATTGGTGTTAAATCACATGGCGATGTGAACTAGATTACTGACTCTAGTGCAAGTGGGAGACTGAAGGAAATATGCCCTAGAGGCAATAATAAAATTGTTATTTATATTTCCTTATATCATGATAAATGTTTATTATTCATGCTAGAATTGTATTAACCGGAAACTTAGTACATGTGTAAATACATAGACAAAACAGAGTGTCCCTGGTATGCCTCTACTTGACTAGCTCGTTAATCAAAGATGGTTAAGTTTCCTAACCATAGACATGTGTTGTCATTTGATAAACAGGATCACATAATTAGAGAATGAAGTGATGCACAAGATCCATCCGTTAGCTTAGCATAATGATCGTTTAGTTTTATTGCTATTGCTTACTTCTTGACTTATACATAGTCCTTTGACTATGAGATTATGCAACTCCCGAATACCGGAGGAACACCTTGTGTGCTATCAAATGTCACAACGTAACTGGGTGATTATAAAGATGCTCTACAGGTGTCTCTGAAGGTGTTTGTTGAGTTGGCATAGATCGAGATTAGGATTTGTCACTCCGAGTATCAGAGAAGTATCTTTGGGCCCTCTCGGTAATGTACATCACTATAAGCCTTGCAAGCAATGTGACTAATGAGTTAGTTGCGGGATGATGCATTACGAAACGAGTAAAGAGACTTGCCGGTAACGAGATTGAACTAGGTCTGAGGATACCCATGATCGAATCTCGGGCAAGTAACATATCGATGACAAAGGGAATAACATATGTTGTTATGCGGTTTGACCGATAAAGATCTTCATAGAATATGTAGGAGCCAATATGAGGATCCAAGTTCTCCTATTAGTTATTGACCGGAGATATGTCTCGGTCATGTATACATAGTTCACAAACGCATAGGGTCTGCACGCTTAACGTTCGGTGATGATTTGTATTATGACTAATGTGTTTTGGTGACCGAAATTTGTTCGGAGTCCCGGATGAGATCACGGACATGACAAGGAGTCTCAAAATGGTGGAGAGGTAAATATTGATATATTGGAAGGTTATATACGGACACCGGAATGTTTCCGATAAGGTTTGGGGATTTTTCGGAGTACCGGGAGGTTACCGGAACCCCCTGGGAAAGTTAATGTGCCTAATGGGCCATAGTGGAGGAGAGGAGGCAGGCCACGGGAGGTTGCGCCCCCCCCCCTTGCCCATCCGAATTGGACAAGGGGAGGGGTGCGAGCCCCCTCTTTCCTTCTCCTTCTCCCTCCTTTCCCCTTCCCCCTCTCCGTTGGAAGGAAGGAGGAGGTGGCCGGCCCACCAAGATTTCTCTTAGCCGTGTCCAGTGCCCCCCTCCACAATTTACTCCTCCGGTCATACTGTCGTAGTGCTTAGGCGAAGCCCTGCGCGGATCACATCACCATCACCACGCCATCACGCTTACGGAACTCTCCCTCGACCCTCTACTGGATCAAGAGTTCGAGGCACGTCATCAAGCTGAATGTGTGCTAAACACGGAGGTGCCATAAGTTCGGTAATTGGATCAGTTGGATCATGAAGACGTTCGACTACATCAACCGCGTTAACATAAATCTTCCGCCTTCGGTCTATGAGGGTACGTGGACACACTCTCCCTCTCTTGTTGCTATGCATCTCCTAGATAGATCTTGCGTGATCTTAGGAATTTTTTGAAATTGCATGCTACGTTCCCCAACACTACAAGGAGTAATCAACACTACTAGCAACCCACTGGTACCAACCTGAGGTTTTGAGACAAAGATCAGATACAAGATATGAACTAGGATTTGAGAGAAGATGGTGTTGGTGAAGATGTTGATGGAGATTGCCCCCCTCTCGATGAGAGGATCGTTGGTGATGATGATGGCTTCGATTTCCCCCTCCCGGAGGGAAGTTTCCCCGGCAGAACAGCTCCGCCGGAGCCCTAGATTTTTTCTGCCCAGGTTCCGCCTCGAGACGGCGGCGCTTCATCCTGAAAGCTTCCTTCTGATTTTTTTTCATGTCAAAACACATCATATAGCAGAAGATGGGCATCGGGGGCCTGCCAGGTGGCCCACAAGGTAGGGGGCGCGCCCAAGGGGTAGGGTGCGCCCCCCACCCTTGTGTACGGCAGGTGGCCCCCCTCTGGTGCTTTCTTTTCCCAATATTTTGTATATATTCCAAAATAATTCTCTGTGAAGTTTCAGGACTTTTGGAGTTGTGCAGAATAGGTCTCTAATATTTACTCCTTTTCCAGTCCAGAATTCCAGCTGTCGGCATTCTCGGTCTTCATGTAAACCTTGTAAAATAAGAGAGAAAAGGCATAAGTATTGTACCATAATGTGTAATAGCAGCCCATAATGCAATAAATATCGATATGAAAGCATGATGCAAAATGGACGTATCACCCATCATCTACTTATTACTTCTCAATGCCTTCCCCTAGGCCCAAATCATGGTGAAGTGTCATGTAGTCGACGTTCACATAACACCACTAGAGGAAAGACAACATACATCTCATCAAAATATCGAACGAATACCAAGTTCACATGATTACTTATAACAAAACTTATCCCATGTCCTCAGGAACAAACGTAACTACTCACAAAGCATATTCATGTTCATAATCAGAGGGGTATTAATTATCATTAAGGATCTGAACATATGATCTTCCATCGAATAAACCAACTAGCATCAACCACAAGGAGTAATCAACACTACTAGCAACCTACAGGTACCAATCTGAGGTTTTGAGACAAAGATCGGATACAAGAGATGAACTAGGGCTTGAGAGGTGATGGTGTTGGTGAAGATGTTGATGGAGATTGACCCCCTCTCGATGAGAGGATCATTGGTGATGACGATGGCTTTGATTTATATCTCCGGGAGGGAAGTTTCCCCAGCAGAACAGCTCTGTCGGAGCCCTAGATTGGTTCTGCCCAAGTTCCGCCTCAAGACGGCGGCGCTTCGTCTCGAAAGCTCTCTTCTGATTTTGTTTCTAGGTCAAAAGACATCATATAGTAGAAGAGGGGCACCAGAGGCCTACCAGGGGGGCCACAAGCCAAGGAGGCGCGCCCATGAGGGTAGGGCCCCCCACCCTTGTGGCCACCTGGTGGGTCCCCTCTGGTGTTTTCTTCGTCCAATATTTTTTATTCCAAAATAACTCTTCGTAAATTTGCATGACTTTCGTGATTTCCCGGGGGTGCCCGGAACCCCTTCCGGTGATCCGATAACTACCCGGTGCACTCCGAAACTCTTCTGTTGTCCGAATATCATCGTCATGTATATCAATCTTTACCTCCAGACCATTTTGTAGTTCATCATCATGCCCATGATCTCATCCGAGACTCTGAACAACATCCGGTCACCAAATCATATAACTCATATAACACTATATCGTCAACAAACGTTAAGCATGCGGACCTATGGGTTCGAGAACTATGTAGACATAACCGAGACACCTCTCCGGTCAATAACCAATAGCAGAACCTGGATGCCAATATGAAATCCTTCATCCAGACTCCTTCATGCGCTACTTCCGAAGCAGCGATGTGATACGTCTCCAACGTATCTATAATTTTTTATTGTTCCATGCTATTATATTATCTGCTTTGGATGTTTATGGGCTTTATTAAACACTTTTATATTATTTTTGGGACTAACCTATTAACCCAGAGCCCAGCGCCAGTTTCTGTTTTTCCCTTATTTCAGTGTTTCACAGAAAAGGAATATCAAACGGAGTCCAAACGGAATGAAACCTTCGGGAGCATGATTTTTGGAACGAACGTGATCCAGGAGACTTGGAGTTGAAGTCAAGGAAGCTTCGAGGTGGCCACGAGGTAGGGAGGCGCGCCTGCCCCCCTGGGCGCGCCCCCCACCCTCGTGGGCCCCTCGTGGCTCCCCTGGCCGACTTCTTTCGCCTATATATGTCCATATACCCTAAAAACATCAGGGAGCAGAACAGATCGGGAGTTCCACTGCCAGAAGCCTCTATAGCCACCGAAAACCAATCTAGACCCATTCCGGCACCCTGCCGGAGGGGGAATCCCTCTCCGGTGGCCATATTCATCATCTCGGTGCTCTCCATGACGAGGAGGGAGTAGTTTTCCCTCGGGGCTGAGGGTATGTACCAGTAGCTATGTGTTTGATCTCTCTCTCTCTCTCTCTCTCTCTCGTGTTCTTGAGGTGATACAATCTTGATGTATCGCGAGCTTTGCTATTATAGTTGGATGTTATGATGTTTCTCCCCCTCTACTCTCTTGTGATGAATTGAGTTTTCCCTTTGAAGTTGTCTTATCGGATTGAGTCTTTAAGGATTTGAGAACACTTGATGTATGTCTTGCACATGCTTATCTGTGGTGACAATGGGATATCATGTGATCCACTTGATGTATGTTTTGGTGATCAACTTGCAAGTTCCATGACCTCGTGAACTTATGCATAGGGGTTGGCACACGTTTTCGTCTTGACTCTCTGATAGAAACTTTGGGGCACTCTTTGAAGTTCTTTGTGTTGGTTGAATAGATGAATCTGAGATTGTGTGATGCATATCGTATAATCATACCCACGGATACTTGAGGTGACATTGGAGTATCTAGGTAACATTAGGGTTTTGGTTGATTTGTATCTTAAGGTGTTATTATAGTATGAACTCTATGATAGATCGAACGGAAAGAATAGCTTCATGTTATTTTACTGCGGACTCTTGAATAGATTGATCAGAAAGGATAACTTTGAGGTGGTTTCGTACCCTACCATAATCTCTTTGTCTGTTCTCACTATTAGTGACTTTGGAGTGACTCTTTGTTGCATGTTGAGGGATAGTTATATGATCCAATTATGTTATTATTGTTGAGAGAATTTGCACTAGTGAAACTATGGACCCTAGGCCTTGTTTCAACACATCGCAATACCATTTGAGCTCACTTTTACCATTAGTTACCTTGTTGTTTTTATATTTTCAGATTACAAAAACCTATATCTATCATCCATATTGCACTTGTATCACCATCTCTTCGCCGAACTAGTGCACCTATACAATTTACCATTGTATTGGGTGTGTTGGGCACACAAGAGACTCTTTGTTATTTGGTTGCAGGGTTGTTTGAGAGAGACCATCTTCATCCTACGCCTCCCACGGATTGATAAACCTTAGGTCATCCACTTGAGGGAAATTTGCTACTGTCCTACAAACTTCTGCACTTGGAGGCCCAACAACGTCTACAAGAAGAAGGTTGTGTAGTAGACATCATGATGTATTCTGCTTCACACGTAGATCCCGCCACGGCGCTCTACTTGGAACTGCACCAACTGATAGCTCCACCATTTAATATAAATATGTATCCGGTTTGTGACTTAGAGTCATCCGGATCAGTGTCGAAACTAGCATCGATGTAACCATTTACGACGAGCTCTTCATCACCTCCATAAACGAGAAACATATCCTTGGTCCTTTTCAGGTACTTCAGGATGTTATTGACCGTTGTCTAGTGATCCACTCCTAGATTACTTTGGTACCTCCCTGCCAAACTTATGGCAAGTCACAGATCAGGTCTGGTACACAACATAGCATACATGATAGGACATATGGTTGAGGCATAGGGAATGACTTTCATTTTCTCTCTATCTTCTGTAGTGGTCGGGCATTGAGTCTGACTCAATTTCACACCTTGTAACATAGGCAAGAACCCTTTCTTTGACTGATCCATTTTGAAATTCTTCAAAACTTTATCAAGGTATGTGCTTTGTGAAAGTCCTATTAAGCGTCTCGATCTATCCCTATAGATCTTAATGCCCAATATATAAGCAGCTTCACCGAGGTCTTTCATAAAAAAATTCTTATTCAAGTATCCTTTTATGCTATACAGAAATTCTATATCCTTTCCAATCAACAATATGTCATCCACATATAATATCAGAAATGCTACAGAGCTCCCACTCACTTTCTTGTAAATACAGGCTTCACCGTAAGTTTGTATAAACCCATATGCTTTGATCACCTCATCAAAGTGTATATTCCAACTCCGAGATGCGTGCACCAGTCCATAGATGATTTGCCGGAGCTTGCACACTTTGCCAGTGATCAACAAAACCTTCTTGTTGCATCATATACAACTCCTCTTTAAGAAATCCATTAAGGAATATAGTTTTGACGTCCATTTGCCATATTTCGTAATCATGAAATGTGGCAATTGCTAACATGATTCGGATAGACTTAAGTATCGCTATGGGTGAGAAAGTCTCATCGTAGTCAACTCCTTGAACTTGTCGAAAACCTTTCACGACAAGTCGAGCTTTGTAGACAATAACATTACCATCAGCGTCAGTCTTCTTCTTGAAGATCCATTTATTTTCTATGGCTTGCCCATCATTGGGCAAGTCCACCAAAGTCCATACATTGCTCTCATACATGGATCCTATCTCAGATTTCATGGCCTCAAGACATTTTCCAGAATCTGGGCTCATCATAGCTTCTTCATAGTTCGTAGGTTCGCCTTGGTCTAGTAATATGACTTCTAGGACAGGATTACCGTACCACTTTGGTGTGGATTGTGCTCTGGTCGACCTACAAGGTTCAGAAGTAACTTGATCTGAAGTTTCATGATCATGATCATTTGCTTCCTCTGCAGTTGGTGTAGGCTTCACGGGAACGGTTTTCTATGATGTGCTACTCTCCAATTCGAGAGAAGGCACAATTACCTCATCAAGTTCTACTTTCCTCCTACTCACTTCTTTCGAGAGAAACTCCTTCTCTAGAAAGGACCCATTCTTAGTAACAAAGATCTTGCCTTCAGATCTGTGGTAGAAGGTGTACCCAATAGTTTCCTTAGGGTACCCTATGAATATGCACTTCTCCGATTTAGGTTCGAGCTTATCAGGTTGAAGCCTTTTGACATAAGCGTTGCATCCCTGAACGTTAAGAAATGACAGCTTAGGTTTCTTGCCAAACCATAGTTCATATGGTGTCATCTCAACCGATTTAGACGGTGCCCTATTTAAGGTGAATGCGGTTGTGTCTAATGCATAACCCCAAAATGATAGTGGTAAATCGGTAAGAGACATCATAGAACACACCATATCTAATAAAGTATGGTTACGACGTTCGGACACACCATTACACTGTGGTGTTCCAGGCGGCATGAGTTGTGAAACAATTCCACATTGTTTTAAATGAAGGCCAAACTCATAACTCAAATATTCGCCTCCGCTATCAGATTGTAGTAACCTTATTTTCTTGTTACGATGATTCTCCACTTCACTATGAAATTCTTTGAACTTCTCAAATGTTTCAGACTTGTGTTTCATCAAGTAGATATACCCATACCTACTCAAATCATCTGTGAAGGTCAGAAAATAACGATACCTGCTGCGTGCTTCAACACTCATCGGACCACATACATCGGTATGTATTCTTTCCAATAACTCATTAGGTCGCACCATTGTTCCGGCGAACGAAGTTTTAGTCATCTTGCCCATGAGGCATGGTTCGCAAGTATCAAATGATTCATAATCAAGTCATTCCAAAAGTCCATCCGCATGGAGTTTCTTCATGCGCTTTACACCAATATGACCTAAATGGCAGTGCCACAAATATGTTGCATTATCATTATCAACTTTGCATCTTTTGGAATCAATATTATGAATATGTGTATCACTACTATCGAGATTCAACAAGAATAGACCATTCATCAAGGGAGCATGACCATAAAAGATATTACTCATATAAATAGAACAACCATTATTCTCTAACTTAAATGGATAACGTCTCACAATAAACAAGATCCAGATATAATGTTCATGCTCAACGTGGGCACCAAATAACAATTATTGAGGTCTAAGACTAACCCCGAAGGTAGATGTAGAGGTAGCGTGCCGACGGCGATCACATCGACCTTGGAACCATTTGTAACACCCCGGATATGATTTACCCAATTTGTACTCCAACTCTTGTCGTTTCCGGCCTTAAGTTATTTTATTTTCTCGGGTTCGGGTGTTTGTCTCCGTGTGTTGTTATCGTTGTCATGCATCTCTTATCATGTCATCATGTGCATTGCATTTGAATACGTGTTCATCTCATGCATTCGAGCATTTTCCCCGTTGTCCGTTTCGCATTCCGGTGCTTCGTTCTCCTCCGGTGGTCATTTCTACCTTTCTTTCGTGTGTGGGGATTAAACATTTCCGGATTGGACCGAGACTTGCCAACCGGCCTTGGTTTACTACCGGTAGACCGCCTGTCAAGTTTCGTATCATTTGGACTTCGTTTGATACTCCAACGGTTAACCGAGGGACCGAAAAGGCCTCATGTGTGTTGCAGCCCAACACCCCTCCAAGTTGGCCCAAAACCCACCAAAACCTTCTCCATCATCTAGAGCGTTCGATCACGATCGCGTGGCCGAAAACCGCACCTCATTTGGACTCTCCTAGCTCCCTCTACCTCTATAAATAGAACCCCATTTCCAATTCCCGGATCTTCTCCCCCCTAACCCTAAAAATCGGATGTCCGCCGCCGCCGGACACGTCCGGACGGAGCCGGACGCGTCCGCATCCGCCACCGCCAACCGCCGCCTGCCACGTGGTGCGCCGCCACCCGCGCCCGCTCCGGC